>NW_024716703.1:20000-40000 GCF_018991925.1 Homarus americanus | reverse complement strand
CACAATGTGTTACATCAGCGTCTCACCAAAAGTTCTGTTTCCTGTTTAGTTAGTGACTTTGCGTTAGGTTTTTCTTTTTACACCTTTCAGTTCCTGACGCAACCTTGTGTTTCATTATACCTGGAATACCTTATGATTCCTCAGGTGTTTCTCAATTGTGGGATAGGAAGAAAACAGTTTGGCAAATACTTTTCTGTTATGTAGATTAGACTGTATAACAGACAGTCTACATACACCCTAGCTGTCACCTGGAGAGTTCAACCCTCCTTAAGAACACAATCCTCTGGCCGACAGTAGACAAAATTGACCCCAGTCCTAGTGGGGTCAAGTCCCCAAAGTCCCTGAACTAGCCTAACCAATGAGACTCAACCCCATCAGAATTGGCACCCATGAAATTAGGACCAATTAGATATGGGGCCTAATTCTAAATAATTAGGTAAGTCAGGGACCTATTAGGAATGGGGCCCACGTGAACTAGTCATTTAAAAATAACTAACATTCAATGGAGAGTTGTTTTTCGTGTACGAGCCAACAGCTAAGGGTAAGGACCGCTGCCATATAACACTGTAATTTATTGAGGAAAAAATGGTAAAATTGGTTAAAATTACTTACATTAACAGCGATCTCAGTGTGGCTGTGGGTGTGTTTCATTAGTGTGGCTGAGGCTCATTAGTGTGGTTGTGGGCGTCGCTGTGGATGTGGCAAATTAGTTTGGCTGTGGGTGTGGTTCATTAGTGTGGTTGTGGGCGTGGGTGTAGGTGTGGCTTTCCTCTCTAGACATTACAACTCGTCAGCTTTACCGACCACCAGCAGTGACACCCAGCACCCAGGCGCTAATTCCCTCTACTAACTGGACACAGAACGCCAGCTGCTGCCCCACAGGCAAGGATTATAATACGTAACTGTGTTTGTTGCTGGAGGGAGCGTTGGTGGTGACACAAGCTGCATGAACATATGAACCCTGTACAGGTAACTACTAAAGTCCGTTTGCCTCTCTGCCTGAACCACGAACCCCCTGAACCACGAACCCCCCCGAGGGATTCAGAAGTGTGAACTCGAAGCCTTTATGGACAGAATGATGTATCAGTCTACTGCTTCGGGATGATGAGCCTGAATCTCTCAGGGGGATCGTGGTTCAGGGGGTTCGTTGTTCAGTGGGAGAGGCAAACGGACTTTAGTAGTTGACTGTACACCGCCACCTACCTTCCTCCTTTACTCTGTCTCCCGGCGTTCCTCGAAGCGCGTAACCCGAGGAGATCAGTTCCCAAAGGGGTTACTCTGTGGTTACTCTTATTTGTTACATATTTCCTGTTTGCTTGTCTGGGTCATGTTTCAACTGTATTCTGTGGTGTAACAGCAGGTGGTAAGAGGATCCACTCAACACCTTGTCGTCTCACCTGTACGAGTCATGTCTACCTCGAGGTGTAACTCTAACTAGAAGACTTGTATAATATGATGACAACAGTGATCTTGACCCTCCAGGGAAAAATCTTCTCCAGGAAGGTCAAATCACAAACCATCACCGACTTTTATCAACCAAGAGTTTTATCATCAACAACTGTGAAAATAATTATCAAACTAAACGCCTTTGATCATAGTTGAAAGGTAGTTTGTTTACTCTTACATGCTAGAACGCTGCGTTGCGACACGACTGACCTTGACCATGTAGGTAGCTGTAACCTTTCCTTGTCCCTGTTCACACCTATACGGTGTGTCATCTGGCGGGTGAGCAAACGTTTGGACCATAAGAACATAAGAATGGAGGAAACTGCAGCGGGCCTATTGGCCCATACTGGGCAGTCCCGTTTACACCCAACCCCTATTGCTCATATAAGCATCCAACCTATGTTTGAAGCTATTCAGCGTATTCGAGTTAATGATGATTTTTGGTAACTTGTTCCATTCATCCACTACTGTTTCCAAACCAGTGTTTACCTATTTCGCGCCTAAATCTAAGTTTGTCTAATTTAAAACCATTTTTACGAGTTCGCTCCTGGTTGGATAGTTTGAGTACCTTTGTAATGTCCCCTTTGTTTAGCCCTGACTTCCATTTATACACCTCTATTAGGTCGCCCCTCGCTCTACGTCTCTCGAGGGAGTGCAAATTAAGATGCTTTAACCTGTCTCTATACTCAAGGTTCCTAATGCCCGGGATGAGTCTTGTCATTCTCCTCTGAATTCTTTCCAATGATTCTATATCCATTCTGTAATACGGTGACCAGAACTGAACTGCGTAATCCAGGTGTGGTCTCACAAGCGCAAGATACAGTTTTAGGATAACCTCGCTAGTCTTGTAACTAACACTCCTTTGTATGAACCCAAGTACTTTATTAGCCTTGTTACGAGCAAAAACACATTGTTTACTTGGCTTAAGGTTCCTACTTATCATTACTCCTAAATCTCTCTCGCAGTCGGATTTCTTTATGGCATCGTTGTTCATCTGGTATCTGGTTTCCTTGTTTACATCTCCTATACTGAGTCCTTTACATTTGTCCACGTTGAATTTCATCTGCCATTTTTCAGACCATTCGAAAAATTTGTTTAGATCTTCCTGTAGTTTTGCGGAGTCCTCGTCAGATTCAATAACACGTCCTATTTTAGTGTCATCAGCAAATTTACTTATGGTTAGGTTATGTCCAAACCACCCTGTCCCAAACCAAACGTCCTTCGGTGTAGTCCGGCTGGCGAGGGAGGCCACTAACCCCACTGGACTCTTTGCCCGGCTGCAGGTATACACTGCGCTGGTCACGAGTCATGATGCTGGGGGCGACACGGCCATGGAGCTATTCCTCAACGTCTTACACCCTGTCACACATATCTTCAGCTGCTGGGAAAAGGCCGACATGCTGGGAGGAGGGATTAATATATGTGAGCTTTTGAGGAGTCTGGGCCTCGATTCCTTCCTTGGTCAGTAGTAAACCTAAGGGGAGGGTGAGGGGAGGGAAGGGTGCAGGGAGAGGGGGATGGGAGAAGAGGGGCTACGGAGGAGGCAGGGGAGATGGGGGAGGAGGGCCAGGTATAATGAGGGAAACAAGTGGAAGGTGACGAAGGCGACGAAGGGCATACCTGTGAGTCGGCAAGTTTTATTGATTTTCTCACGGAGGAAACGAGTTGAGAATCCAGTTAGACCGAGACAGACAGATAGACAGCGTAAGTGGATGATGGCTAATAAGGGTGTCCGTATGGGTGTGTGGTAGTAGGAGAATGTTATTTCTATGTTTTGGATGAGTACTGTCTTCTGGTGGATGTCGTGAGAGTATGTATACGGATGAGGGGTGGATGATATACATGATATTGTACACAAAAGGACGGTTTGTACACGTAGTTGAGTGTTTGTTTGAGTGAGTGTTGAGTCCTAGCAGGTGCGTGGGCAGGTTGAGGGTGCAGGTGGGTATATAACGTAGCAGGATGCAGGCCACACTCAGTCCTCCAACAGACGTCAACAAGCCCACACGTATACTGTACTTATACATATGTCCTTCACTCCCTCCCTCGCTCACTCACTCACTCCCTCACTCGCTCCTCGCTCCCACACTCCATCACTCACTCACCCTCACCCAACCAGTACTCTCTGTGTCTCTACGCGTTACCATTGCCTCATATCATGCCGATCAATACAGTAGTTAACTCTTGAACTAGACAACACAGACAGACGAGGAAGAAGCTAAGGGCACTCCCTCCGTGGTAAAAAGTTCTCCAAGTAGTCTGCCAACTCAAGAAACAAGTATTTACACATTCATCGATCTGAAAGTTTTATCACTGCTGCTGCCTCACTTGTGTTGGTATCTGAAGCGGCGACGACCAGGAGATGAAGCTAAAAGGGACGGTAAGGTGTTCCTTTATATTACGTGTGTGGAGGAGGTGTGTGTGGGGGTGTGTGTGGGGAGGGTGTGGGGGGTGGGGGTGTGTGTGTGGGGTGGGGGTGGGGTGGGTGTGTGTGGAGGGTGTGGGTGTGTGGGGTGGGTGTGTGGGTATGAGTGTGTGAGTATGTGTGTGGGTGTGTGTGTGGGGGGTGCGTATAGGTATGGGGGAGTGTGTGGGGGGTGGAGTGGGTGGGTATGTGTGTGTGGGTATGTGAGTGTGTGGCGACCTGTGGTGTAATGGTCGGCATGCTCGCCTCGCAAGCGAGCGGACCCGGGTTCAATCCCCGGGCAGGATGAAACTATGAGCAAGTTTCTTTACGCCATTTGCCTATGTTATTGGGAACCTGGATGTTAATCGATTTGCGGATCGTATTCCGGGGTAATGGTTAGCCAGTGCAGTTGGCGAGTTGTCCGGTCTTCTCGGACTATTCCTTGACACTGGGTCATGCAGCTCGTTAACTTGGGGTGTGGTTGTTGTGTTGGCGATATCTTCTACACCTTAAACAAATTCTCGTTACGCGAGGGGCAACAATTATATGTGTAGGTGTGTGTGTGTGTGTACGTGAGGGTGTGGGTGGGTGTTTGTGTGTGGGGTGAGTTTTGTGTGTAATAATAATAATAATAATAAACGGTTTATTAATAGAGTTGCAGCCGGTGGCTGAAAATTTACAGACTTACATTTGATTTAGACATAATGATATAATATGCATTGAATACATTTACAGGGCTGTACAGTACATAAATCAGGAGTTGTTTATTATTTTAACAATAGATGGGATGGTGTGTGTGTGTGTGTGTGTGTGTGTGTGTGTGTGTGTGTGTGTGTGTGTGTGTGTGTGTGTGTGTGTGTGTGTGTGTGTGCGTGCGTGTGTGCGTGCGTGCGTGCGTGGGAGGGTGAGTGTGTGTGGGAAGGTGAGTATGTGTGGAGTGTGTGAATGTGTGTATGTGTTTGTGTGTGTGTGGGGTTGGATGAGTGTGTGTGGCTGGCTGGCTGGGGGTGTGTGTGTGTGTGTGTGTGTGTGTCAGGAGTGGGAGGGGGTGGCCTATTCATTCATTAGTTATATTCAGTTCGGTTATATTAAGTTACTTCTCTCTGGTTACATAGTTCTTGGTTTATATTCACTATGATTTACTTGTATGTAAATGATATGGGTGAGCTGCTCTTTTCTCTCACCTCCCCTACCATCACTCTAATAATGTACGGGCGTTTGTCATTAGCTACCTCTGACATTTACGCCGCTTTACGCTTCCAAAATAATTGATGATTGACGGAATTGACAGAATGACTCAAGTGTTTACAAGAAATAATTGATATATTGTGATTTTTATTCGGTTTTGTTGTATCTTCACTCACAGGTGATGTTGACGGTGGTGGCATTGGTACTACTGCTCCTGGTGGTGGCGCCCTCTACCCAGATCACCTTCCGGAGGTATTACAGACCGTATAGTCATGTCCGTCAGTCGTCTGTGTGAGTATCGCTACTGTGTCAATAAAGTCTTCTTAAGCATAAGATTAAAGTCCCGTTCCTCCGTGCCCTAAGTCCCTAAGGAACGTTTGGAAGTGAACACTTTTAATAATAGTAATAATAATAATAATAATAATAATAATAATATCTGTTGATTATGGTCGTTAATTTCAGATCGTTCGAAACATCTCATAGGTTTGGCCCAGGAACTATTGGCTTCAAAGGCAAGGGCTGGTAAGGAGGTCATGTGACGCATCTTCAAGATGTTCATCATCTTAAACTCGAAATGCAGGTCGCTTCTAAGGGGTTTTCAGGGTCATGGTCACTCCTGAAGGGGAGGTGTTCAGGGTCATGGACACTCCTGAAGGGGAGGTGTTCAGGATCATGGACACTCCTGAAGGGGAGGTGTTCAGGGTCATGGACACTCCTGAAGGGGAAGTGTTAGCATCTAGCACACTTCTCAGGCGGCATCCTGGAGGCAACTGTAGAGTATTGTACAGCCTAAATATCCAAGGTGCCCCACGTCCAGGATATTCCCAGATATCAAGCATTCAGAACAACTTTAAGAACCGTCCACCTTCTACGATCCTTCCTGGAGATGCCAAGAACGAAGTATACAATGAGGAAGTGTCCAGCATCCCCAACATATCCAGGATAATATTATCCGCGACGCTTTCAGTAAGAGGTAAAACTCCAGCATGAGAACGTTTCCAGGATATACCTGTTGGTACCAGGATCCAGGATATACCTTGTAGATACCCAGCATCCAGAATGGTTGGGGCTTGTTTGGAGAATACTGGCCACTTCGCCTTTCGGCTCTTTCGGGGAAGATTATTGTATACATTGTATGTTATTTGAATTGATTTTTTAATATATTAGTTATTTATGAGTTTTGTTTATCATTGAGATCCTACTGTGTGTTAGGGTTGGGGGGTCAGTGGGAATCCATTAACCCCCTTGCATATTTTATTATCACCACAAAGAATAAATAATTTCCTGGAAAACTGAGACATACAACAGGTGTGATGATACAGGTCTAGTACAGGTGTGATGATACAGGTCCAGTACAGGTGTGATGATACACGCCTAGTACAGGTGTGATGAGACTGGTTCAGTACAGGTGTGATGATACAGGTCTAGTACAGGTGTGATGATACAGGTCTAGTACAGGTGTGATGATACAGGTCTAATACAGGTGTGATGATATAGGCCAAGTACAGGTGTGATGATACAGGTCTAGTACAGGTGTGATGATACAGGCCAAGTACAGGTGTCATGATACAGGTCTAATACAGGTGTGATGATACAGGCCTAGTACAGGTGTGATGATACAGGTCTAATACAGGTGTAATGTTATAGGCCTAGTACAGGTGTGATGATACACGCCTAGTACAGGTGTGATGATACACGCCTAGTACAGGTGTCATGATACAGGTCTAATACAGGTGTGATGATACAGGCCTAGTACAGGTGTGATGAGACTGGTTCAGTACAGGTGTGATGATACACGCCCAGTACAGGTGTCATGATACAGGTCTAATACAGGTGTGATAATATAGGCCAAGTACAGGTGTGATGAGACTGGTTCAGTACAGGTGTGATGATACAGGCCTAGTACAGGTGTGATGATATAGGCCAAGTACAGGTGTGATGATACAGGTCTAGTACAGGTGTGATGATACAGGCCAAGTACAGGTGTGATGATATAGGCCAAGTACAGGTGTGATGATACAGGTCTAGTACAGGTGTGATGATATAGGCCAAGTACAGGTGTGATGATACAGGTCTAGTACAGGTGTGATGATACAGGTCTAGTACAGGTGTGATGATACAGGTCTAATACAGGTGTGATGATACAGGTCTAGTACAGGTGTGATGATACAGGTCTAGTACAGGTGTGATGATACAGGTCTAGTACAGGTGTGATGATACAGGTCTAGTACAGGTGTGATGATACAGGTCTAGTACAGGTGTGATGATACAGGCCTAGTACAGGTGTGATGATACAGGTCTAGTACAGGTGTGATGATACAGGTCTAGTACAGGTGTGATGATACAGGCCAAGTACAGGTGTGATGATACAGGTCTAGTACAGGTGTGATGATACAGGATACAGGTCTAGTACAGGTGTGATGATATAGGCCTAGTGCAGGTGTGATGATATAGGCCAAGTACAGGTGTGATGATACAGGTCTAGTACAGGTGTGATGATACAGGTCTAGTACAGGTGTGATGATATAGGCCTAGTACAGGTGTGATGATATAGGCCAATTACAGGTGTGATGATACAGGTCTAGTACAGGTGTGATGATACAGGTCTAGTACAGGTGTGATGATATAGGTCTAGTACAGGTGTAATGATATAGGCCAAGTACAGGTGTGATGATACAGGTCTAGTACAGGTGTGATGATACACGCCTAGTACAGGTGTGATGATACAGGTTTAGTACAGGTGTGATGAGACTGGTTCAGTACAGGTGTGTCGCAGGTGTTGTTATCCATTCCCAGTTCTTTTCATCTCGTCACCTGTAGAGCCAAATAATAGAACAAAATTTCATTACTATTACTGTGTTGTCCTCTGATGATTGTAGTAAAGACGACTCCATAACGTTCTATATATTCATGATTATTACTTCCTTACACTCGTATATAATTGACATTTTCCACCTGTATACACACCAACACTACGTTAACATTACCTGGCCAACTGTGTCGTCCTATCACACATGTTGTGCTGAGTCGTAGTCTACATCATCACCGTGAGGGAGGAGCGTTAAAGGGCCTTCAAGTCACCATTTTTCACTGAATAAGCCAATGGTAGGTCGAGTTGTCGCTTCTTCGACAGTACTCGCTAACTTGCTCAGTCGTCAGTTACTCGCGAACCTTCTCGTAGGTAAGCTGTAGCGTCTCTTGGTAGCCTGGTGTTGTCAAGTTGGGTTTAACTTTTAGAATACTGTTATTGTACCATTATATGAGACTGTTATTATACTTAACTACGTGATGCTGGTATGCATAAATGATGATCTTCCTACATCAAGCTTTAGTGTTAGTGTTATTCTCTGAATTTTTACTTTTGTTCCGGACTATTGTGACTGTCGCCTCGTGTTGATAATGTTCCGTGGTGGTGATTCTTGCCTTCTAATGCTAATATTGTTTCTTAATGTTGCTAAAGTAACATAATTAATGGAGTTACCCCTTCAATATTGGTGCTACTGACACACTGCTGCCTCTTTATAGTGCTGTTGTACTTTTCTATTGCTGTTGTTATCTGTAAGGGAACTGTTGTCCTGTTAACAGTACTGCAGACGACCTTACGTAACAGCATACGCTGCTATGAATTCCTGCTAATTATTATTTTTTTATCTTAACCCTTTTAGTATGACTATTTAGCCCTTTGAAGACAATTATTTAACCCTCCTGGCCAGGGGCGCAATCCCAATGGAAATATTAGGCTAAGTCGGGGCCTATCAGTACGACGGCCAATATCCCCTGGCTCTCCTCCCCACTCTCCCCCACCGCCTCCACTCTCACCCTATCCCCCAACCCTCAGCCACTCTTTTTTTTTGTAGAGAAAGGAGGGTGAAAGAAGATTAGAGGTGGGTAAAGGAAGTTATAGTTCGGAAATTGAAGAAATTTAGGAGGAGGTAAGAGAGGGAGGGCTGACCGCCTACCTAAGCTAATAGTGTGTTAGGGTTGTGTCATGGGTTAGTAATTGTCTGTCGGTACAGGCACTAAACAGCCTACCCTGTTCCATATATGGGTGTTTTAAGGGCCTTATTTCATATTCCGCCGACCCTACTGGCGGATGCTGGTCTAGGGAGGTTGTCTATTGCTTGGCTGTGTAGATCGGGGGTGGTAATGGACCTTTTGAGATTTGGTAACTTTTTGGGAACCATGTATGGTTGTTGTCGTTATCTGGTGGGAGTCTTTGAAGGAGTTCTTGCTCTGATCGTTCTATCTTTTGCCAGATTCTGCTGGCCAGGGTGTGCAGCTGCTGGTTGATGGGTTTCATTCTCAGGTTTCTGTGTATCTCGGCTGTGGTTCTGGTGAAGGGGTATCATTCACCTGTGACGAATCTTAGGGCTTCATTTTGGACCACCTGTAATTTTAATATTTGATTGGTGCTCATAGTGTGAAGAGGTATTGCTGGGTAAGGTAATATCGGTGTGATAAATGATGTCACCAGGCGGAGTTCTATTTTCTCCGCCTACTCTCTCTTGCCACCCACTCCCTCCCCCTTCACCTTCTCCCTCTCCCTTCACCCTCTCCCTCTCCCTACTCTCTCCCTCTCCCCACTCTCTCCCTCTCCCCATTTACTCCCTCTCCTCCCTACCCCCCCACAACTCTCTCTGTCTCCCCAGTTTAACACACGAGTTCCATAAAGTCATTTTTAGTCTCCTCACGTTCTGTATGTCGGGGAGAGAGGGAAGGAGGGGGAGAGAGGGAGGGAGATGGAGAGAGGGAAGGGGGGCTGTGACACAGGTGTTCAACAAGTGCCTGGAGCTGCAGCAGTAACACTTGTCTTGGTGAATGGGGCCCGCCGCGCTGCAGAACCACCATTATGAGATCTTTTGATGTTTGCCGCGACAAAGGGAATTAAAGAAAGTGTGTGTGTGTGTGTGTGTGTGTGTGTGTGTGTGTGTGTGTGTGTGTGAGTGTGTGTGTGTGTGTGTGTGTGTGTGTGTGTGTGTGTGTGTGTGTGTGTGTGTGTGTGAGTGTGTGTGTGAGTGTGTGTGTGTAAAAGGACTCCCTTTACTCTACTCTCTCTGAATATAGAATTAATACACGTCTCACATGATCTGTCAAGCCAATTCATATATACAAGACAGTTACTCTCTCTAAATAAAGTCTTGGCTATATTTCCCTTTCCATTTCAGATAAGTGTGTGATCCAGTGCTTGCAGGGAGGCGTTCGGACGGAGAGGCGTGCAGGCAGGGAGGCGTGCAGGCAGGGAGGCGTGCAGGCAGGGAGGCGTGCAGGCAGGGAGGAGTAAAGGCAGGAAGGCGTGCAGGCAGGGAGGAGTAAAGGCAGGAAGGCGTGCAGGCAGGGAAGCAGGAGGAAGGGGAGGCGTGCACGTCTGACGGAACTAACAACATTTGGTCTGGCCACCGCCTCTTGACCATACCTCATACTTCATTTACACTAATTTTAGATTTAGTCATTTTAAGATTATTTTTGAATTTATTTTAATTGTATTATTGTTTTAAAGCTTAGTAGTTTATAGTTAGTAATGAACACACACTCCAAACAAGTATCTTTACGGTTTTATGTTCGACAATTAGACACAACGGACGGAAGATTTTGACAACCCTACCGAGATAACAGGAGTCGTAATGTTCATTGTGAAATTTATCGATCCTCTCCGTGAAGATACTTTTTGGTGTGTTACATCAGGGGTTTTATGGTGTGTTGTTTGTAGTTTTGTTTACGTGTGGAGTTATGATATAAGCTGGTAGGTTATGACCCCAAGTGGAAGGGTTTTATTACTGCACAATGTGGCTTTATATTAAACTCTGCTCTGCTACTCTACACATGCTCTCACCCAGTCCAGTATTATCTGTAGTTGATCTAAAATGTATAGCGAAACCTCTATTTAACGGACTATATGGAGAGAAAAGTCCGTTATATCGAGGGTTCGTTAGTAATACATTACTGGATGTCTTGATGTTGGAAAAATCTCAACTGAAATTCCCCGAACAGTAAGTTGTGTTTTAAGAACAATTATTACATTTATTGAGGTAATGATTATCACCTTTGTATGTGTTACAAATAATTCCTAATTTAAACCATTTTATTCACTTATTATTTTTATTTCGTGTGAATTTATATGCAAAATATATATTCAGTTGAACACTAGTTACCCCATTATCATGTCATTTATATTTATAAACTTACTTCTTTAGTTTTGTTTATGGATTAATAACTATATAAAAACATATAAAAATTACTTGTCATGAATATCTTAATGTATTTCTTATATAGTTGAGATGTACAGTTACTCAAGACACTCTATACAAAATTGTGCTGAACAAATTACACAGCAGAAGAAGGATTTTGACAACCCTACCGAGACGAAAGGAGTCGTAGTGTTTATTCCGAAATTCATCGATCACCCCAAGAACAGATAGTTTTTTGAGTGACTGTACAGTTATGTATCATAGGATGTTAGTGGTGAGGTCTGGACGTCTGACCCGAACTCAATACTCTGCCCAGGTTGGGATCTCACCTCACAACACATTTAACCAGATTCTTACACCAAGAGATGACTTGATCAATGATGATTAAATATACAGTGTCGATGTTTCAAAATGTTAGTATCATAGTCAGGGACACTAGTTTGAATCCCAGCCAGAATTAGGGTAACAGAGATTAGCGTATGACTTTCAAGCTGAAATATCATATAAACCTCCAGCTTGAGGTTTCTGTTGACGAACAAATTTTACCAGAGCCCACATTTTTTTCACACAAGGTTCCTTATCCTCTGCAGGTGACAACAGCGTCATGCCGCCCCTTGGCCCTGATGCAGTCAACAGCGTAGAACAACAGGAGTAAGTGGGGGAAACTTATTCAGTTACTTAACCATAGTGGCATTCACAATAATGTTAATGTCAACTTGGATATCAAAACTCACATTAACATACAAGAAACTGACACCCTTTTCATTAACACTGTTATTTACATGTTAGCAGACACCGAACCTGGCATTGGTTTAACACAAAATTTCCTTCTTTTTAACATGGGCTGGATTTCCCTTGCCTTATTTTGGATGTTGTATTGCGAAGACTAATGCGCGTCCATAGGCTATAGTAAGTCTTGAGCAAATATAAAGGATTGAAATACTACTACAGAAATCATTACACCACTGAACGAGGTCCCCCCGGCAGAACTCAGTCGCTGGTGTGTGACGCTTGTCCCTTACTGGCAGCTGCCCCGGCCAACAATTGCACCCTCGTCAACGCTACCTGCTGTAAATACTGGCTATGTGGTGACCTGCCTCGGTGAGTTACCTGTCTCTCTCTCACCTGTTGATATTTTTAATTGTTATATAAACAATATTATCACTATTTTTACTACCGGTATTAAAAAATTCTACTTCAATATCTATTATCAATTACCTGCAAAAATCATTCGTCGGCCGTTGACGTATGAGTGTGTTTCTCTTCTAAACAAAAAATTTTCACAGTTAACTCAAGAACTTGGTGTAGAATTGTCTTAATATTGTCTAAGGTGCCAACAACTCTTTGTTTACCATCCTAGTAACTGCTCCTCGAAGAATGGCACCGTCTACCAGATTGATGACCAGTGGAAGGAGGAGGAGAACTGCAAGACGTGTCGATGCCTCTTCAGCAGCATCGAGGGCGCCTACACGAAATGCTGGGACACCTTTTGTCCAGGCAAATCTCACAAGGACTGTCTCACCCTTCAGAAGCCGTTAGGCCAGTGCTGCCCCCAGTACTTCTGCGATAAGTGAGTTCCCTTGTACTGTTTTAGTGATATTTTTTTTTTTTAGATGTAAGCAGCAGGTCTTCTGTATATACTACACAAGATCTGGCCACTGCTGGCAAAGAAAAAATCAAGTTATTTCGTACCGACGTTCATATTTCACCTCCACCTTCCAAATGTCTTATAAGTGATTCCTGCTTAATGTTTTTCTTTCCATAGTACGACCTGCTTGAGTCAGGGTTTGTACTATGGCATCGGGGAGACCTGGGAGACATACGTTGCGCCTTGTGGGGAGTGTGAGTGTCAGAGTGTGGGTAATGGCCAGCCTGAAGCACTATGCCAGCTCGAGGTGTGCCCGACCCCTCCTTCTGACCCTCTCTGCCGCCCCATCAAGCACAACAGGTGCTGTGACCTCCAGTGGGAGTGTACCAAGTGAGTTATTTAAAGTATTAGTTCACTCTAACAATGTTCTACTGTACAATTTTATATTTTAAACATAAAGGCTTTTTTTCCATGACACCATTGCTCCAGCATAACTAACGATGACCATTATTTATTCACTGTTATTTTGTTTTGCTCTATTTCCTATCGTGTGTATTCGTTGTCATTTATTTTAACCCAGTGAGTACTTGATCACGACCCCGGATAAATGGGTGGCTGGAGGGAGAGCGTCGGTGTGTGTGTTTACAGTGCTCAACCAGGAGACCATGGTCGACCTCTTCATAAGCCTGTCGACCAAGACCTCTTCCAACACCAGCTCTGTCCTCCTTAACACCACAGGTTAGAGCAGCTGAAAATTACTGGTTAGGTTAGGTTAAGTTGTGTTGTTGTTAATGATCTACAGTGTTGTCTGAAATTTGGTTTATTTAGAAGATAAACTTTTCATCTGCAGTAGAGGGACCTGGTCACGTCTGTACCACTCTAGACGTCCCGAATGTGAGTGAATATTACGGTGACCTCGAGATCTTTGGTAAGGTGGGTGCCGCTATGGTCTCCGAGTCCCTGATGGTCAAATTGGAAGAAATGGGCAAGACATTCGTTCAGACAGACAAATTCCTCTACATGCCAGGTCAAGTGGTGAAGTTCCGTATCCTCACTATCGTCGGAGCGGAGTCAAAGGTGTCGTATGAAGATCTGGAGGAGGTGTGGGTTACGTCCCCTTCAGGTGTTCGACTCGCTCATTGGCTCAAAGTGAACAACTCGCAAGGTCTTGTGCATTTGGAATTTCCTCTGGCAGATGAAGTTGAGGAAGTAAGTAATAATGATATTTTTATCCGCATTGTACAGTTAACTACTAAAGTCCATTCGTCTCTCTCCCTGAACCACGAACCCCCGAGAGATTCAGACTCACGAATCCAGACCCATTAGTGAATAGGATATTGTATCAATCTACTGCTTCGGATTCACGAGTCTGAATCTCTCGGGGGTTCGTGGTTCAGGAGGAGAGGTGAACGGACTATAGCAATTTACTGTACAAGTGGCAGCTTAGATATTTAGGAAATAACTTTCTCATAATATATATTTCTGTAGTACATAAAATTTCACTTTTTTATAACACATCCCGTACTTGACATCTTATCTCCTGCTCTGGTTAGCATGTGATGTTACTCTCGCCACTCATTATATAACCTAATCTAACCTTTCCCTTAATGCCAGTCCCTTTCTTCTGACGGGTTGTGGTCTCTCCTGCAGGGGAAGTACAAGATCCAGACGAGGACAGAAGTAGGCAAGGGATACCAAGTGTTCGAGGTGGAGCACTATGACCTGCCCAGGTTTGAGGTCACACTCAGCCCTCCACCTTACGTCCTTTCCTCTGATCAATACATTATATTCACCATCTGTGCTGAGTAATTCACGGGTTTTATTTTTGTTTCTTTCTTTCTTTTGTTCTTTCTTTATTTCTTTCTTTCTTCCTCAGAAAGTGTACTCAACAGATGAAATACACTAAGGTGTTAAAATTTCAAGGCGATCTAAATTAACCTTGGAATAATTACGGTACCGAGGTGTTTACAGGTACAACTGGGGCCAGGAGGTGGAAGGTTCGGCTTGGCTGGTTGTACACACCCACACACACTACTATAACGGGCACTTGGAGGATCAACACCCACTTGTCAACACAACAGTACAGGTATTGACAGAACTTATCACCGTCTGCTCTTACCTGGCATAACTCGCCTGTCTCTTGCTGTTTACGTGTGTCTGGTGGGCTATTTTTTCTTTATCTCGTATGTTTCTCTTTGTCTCTTGTTTGTGTCTCATTATCTCTCGTTTGTGATTTATTGATTTATTATCTCTTCTGTGTCTCTTTGTATTTTATTAGTGATTTATTATCTCTCTTCTGTGTCTCAATCTCTCATTTATCAACTGGACTTTCCTCTCCATATAATCCGTTAAATAGAGGTTTTACTGTATTAATAACGTGTTGTGACATTTAACAGTCATTCACGGGCTGTGTGGCGGTGAACGTGTCGACTAATAACCTGACGGAGGAGATGTACTTCCACACCCTGAACGTGGAGGCGGTAGTGACGGAGCAGGGTACTGGGGTCACCTACGAAGCCTTCACAGAGGTCAAAATTCATCGACAAGTAGTGACCTTTAAGATGATCAAGAGTGAACGCTATTTCAAGCCAGGACTTCCCTTTGTGTTTCAGGTTGGGTTGGATTGGGTTGGGCTTAGTTGGGTTTAGTTAGAATACATTAGATTATACAGGATAATTGACTTCAGTTCTGTTGATTATGGCCATTGATATATATACATTTTTCAAAGAATTATTTGTACAAGGATGAATTCAAGACTTTATATTTCTGAACAAAAAAGATGTAGATGATTTAATGGATAGTTTACCGATAAATTATTAGATTATCAAATAATTTTCTTAGTATTGGAAAAGAGTGACTACACATCATAATAAAGGCAAATTATAGTCAGCTATCTCATCCTTCTCCCCTATGACAGGTAGAGGCGAGGTATGCAGGCGAGATGCTGGCCAGAGGGGAGCCCGTGTTGGTGTGTGTGGCCGACATCTGCAATAACTATACCACCAATAACAACGGCTCCGTTACCTCTATCTTGCCGCCTCACCTCATACACCAAGACACACCTGCTTACGTTCAGGTGAGTCAAGCGATGGCAGCTATTATATTTTTACATCTCATACGAAAGGACACAAACCACCATCAGTATAGCCCTTTGTGGACGATGATGATGATTAACCCTTCATGGACGATGATTTAATCCTTCAGGACTCAAAGGGTTAAACCAGAGATGACGATAACAGTACGTCTTCGACCCAGTAAGCCATCACCCAACACTACACTACAGCCTTTGTTTTCTTCCTAGGTGGGAGCAGTAGACCACCAAGGAGGACCGGGCATATTAGGTGACCTGCAGCCCTCAGAGTCCACCTTCTACATCAAGACCTACTACTCGCCTTCCTGCTCCAGTATGGCCCTTCACCTTCCTTCTGGTAGACTTGAGTGCCAGCCTGGACAGAACATCAAGGTCTTAATACCAGTTATATTTGTGACCAATAACACGGACAAGGTTGCTGTGACTACCCAGGTGAGTTACGACACCACACCACACCACGCGACACCATACCATACCACACCACACCATTATCATTCTCTTCTTCATGACCTGATTCATTACCACCTTCCTCCTCCTCCTCCTTCCACAGGTCATATCCCGAGGTCAGGTCATAATGACAAGCATCCAAGAGCGAGTACTGACTGCCTCGCCTTTGGGTTTGGATGAGGACCTTCTGTTGGCGCCGCTAAAGGACCCAGAAGGAGAACTAGTTAGAGGGTCCTTCACTATTGAGGTCACGCTGCCACCTACAGCCTCACCCACTGTCTACGTGAGTCCTGGTGTGATGATGACTGGTTTACTTATGTTCCTGTGATGAATAATGATGAATGTGTCGTTCCACCCACCCACCCATCCATCTCGTTTCTATATTGTGTTTCACTCTTTCTTATAGATAATCATCTGGTATTCGAGAACGGACGGGGAGGTGGTGTCAGCATCAGGCACTATCGACGTGGCACTGTGTCTCACCAACCCCACCACTCTCACCTGGCACTCCTCCTCCTCTAATGGCACCAATCCCCCGGCACCAGGAGACAAGACCAGCTTCACCCTCTCTGCCAATCCCAACTCTATCTGTGGTCTTGGTGAGTTCTTAATTAAGAATGTTAGGTCTTGTGTTTTGGTGAGGTGCTGAGAGATGTTTGATGAGATGGTGAGAGACATTGGTCTCTTTCGGGTCTTGGTGACATAGGGATAGATAATGGTCTTTCTTGTGTCTTGGTGAGATAGTGAGAAATATTTGCCTCAAATCCGTCTTGGCGAGGTAGCAGTATGTTCTTTTACTTCAATATGTGGATGTGGTGAGATATCAAGAGAAGTTATCTACGTGAGACACATGTTATAAAATTTGATGGACCCCCCTCCTTCACCCCTTCTTCAGGAGTAGTGGACCGGAGTGTAGAGATGCTAGCAAGGGAACAACCTCATCAACTGTCTGTACACACGCTCCTGGATGTCGTGCGAGGGATGGAGGTACAGTCCTGGGAACACTATGACTACCTGGACCTTTACTCCCGCTGCTACCAAGATTACAACTACGATTACTGGGATTACGGTTAGTTACTCGACGTGGTAAAGTGTGTGTGTGTGTGTGTGTGTGTGTGTGTGTGTGTGTGTGTGTGTGTGTGTGTGTGTGTGTGTGTGTTAAACTATCTGTGTGAAGAGTGTATCGTCTTACAGATTATCCTCTACCGCCAATACGTAAGAGGAGGTCAGCTACGGGGATGGAAGATTCGTATGCTGTGCACTACGTTGATGCTTTTTATGCCTTCAGAGTGAGTAACTTCCTTTTATGTCTACAATCCTATGTAAAGTTATAGAGAATGTTAAATTGCCTCAATAAGCTGACGTAAGTCTATAACAGGATTATATAAAAGTTAACTGAATCTTTAGTAATAGTTACGGGTCGTGGTGTGTGTGTGACACTAACTTGTTCCCCACGCCCCTCAGGACGCAGGATTACTGGTGGTTACCGACCTCGACTTGGAGACTCGACCTTGTCCTCACCATGTCCCTGACCTGTTCCTGCCAGGTACTGACTTACTAACACACACACATCTGAGAGTCTCCTCGTGCCTTCTATCGGATAGTGTGTGTGTGTACAGGAGAGAGATTAACAACAAGAAAATAATATTCAAATGATACTTTATATCATGACTATAGATGTTATAATATACTTGGGTAATATTGTTTTTTTATCTAGTTTATAGTCTTAAATAAACTCTATGAACTATTGTGTCACCGTTGATAATGAAACTTCCTTGACTCTATCTCTACTAAGCATAACAACAACATTATTGCAGGAATAATGCCACTGGATGATATGGCAGTGATGGCGCCTGTAGCATCGCCAGGGGAGAGCAGCGAGGAGGAAGAGGATGAACAGGAGGAGGAGGGGGATGAACAGGAGGAGGAAGGGGATGAACAGGAGGAGGAGGGCGATACAGAGGAGGAGGAAGTCCGTAACGGACAGGACACAAGGAGCTACTTCCCTGAGACTTGGCTCTGGCAGCTCCTGGTTCTCGAGTAAGTACCTCACCCCCCCCCCCCCACACACACACACACGGTGACATTTACAACAACAAATAAGCTTTATTGGTGGATATGTCATCATTAACTTAAACACATCATGTAATAGTTTATGTTAAGGGAACTATAAGACATGAATGGAATCCAAACCACAGCTTTCTCCGTTTACAGACCAGCGCCTCTTACATTTACTTTAATAATTAATGAGTTTTAGTTCACCTGTCCTAGCTCAACCCTCACACACCTCTCCCTCATCAGCAACACTGGTGAGACAGTAGAGGAAGTAACACTACCAGACACCGTCACTGAATGGGTCGGGAAGGCTGTGTGTGTCCACCCCCAGAACGGTGTGGGATTCAGTGGCCCCGCCTCTATCATCACCTTCACCCCCTTCTTCCTGGATCTGATCGCCCCGCCCTCAGCCCGTCGAGGGGAACAAGTGCCACTGCTTGTGTCTGTCTTCAACTACCTGAACCAGAGCCTCCCGGTGAGTGACGTGGGAGAGAGTTACTTGGCTGTGTGATCACAACTCGATGGTGAGATTAAACAGTTCATGGTCACATAATAGAGAAATTTGTTAACTAAAGGAAAAAGAATAAGCTGAAGGGAAACAAATTTGAGAGCTTTTAGAAACAATTAGTAGATGCCACATGATAATCTACCAGAGAAAATTTTAGTCGTCACCAATACTAAGTTTTGAGGCAGTAAGACCAGACAGTGCCTGACCTAATATATTACAGTATGTACTTCTTCTTGTCCAGATACAAATACCCCTGATATTCCCAGAAGTCCTAATTGTGTCTAGTAAAGGAAATCTCTCTACCTCTCTCATAAAAGTCTCACTAATTTCAGATTTCTTAAAGTGCAAATTGTATCAACCTCTTCCTCCTGTCTCCACTATCTCCTCCTGTCTCTCTTCACTGTCTTTCTTCACTGTCTCTTTATTGTCTCTTCATTCACTCGGAATTTATATGTTTCTTAAAGACGGTCATTACCTTAACCCTTTGAGGACGATGATTTAACCCTTTGAGGACGATGATTTAACCCTTTGAAGACGATGGTTTAACCCTTTGAGGATAATGATTCACCCCTTTGAGAACGATGATTTAACCCTTTGAGGATGATGGCTTAACCCTTTGAGGACGATGATTTAACCCTTTGAGGACGATGGTTTAAGCCTTTGAGAACGATCATTTAAACTGATATGTTGTACCACCGTCTCCCTCATCTTCCATACCCCCTTCAGGTGACTGTGACTCTGGCAGAAAGTTCCCGGTATAACGCCAGCTGGTACACGAGGGAGGTGTGTGTGGGGCCGGGTACCCAAGGCCTGCTACAGTTCACGGTGACGCCATCTTACGCCGGCGACATCTCTCTCACCTTTAGTGCCAACATTACCTGGGGAGCTGGTGACACTTGTGGTAATGGCACTCTTGTTATTAGTACCAGGTAAGGGCGTCTTATGGTACTAGTAATGATTAATTGTTTGGGTAACTTTATCTATATCAACAAGAGTGTGGGCATACGTACATACACCCCGATAGTGTGTGTCTACTTACTACTGTCACTCACACTCCAGAGACACAATCACTGAAGTTCTGAGGG
>NW_024716703.1:0-15000 GCF_018991925.1 Homarus americanus | reverse complement strand
AGAAACTTTTGACTCTCGTGGTGGTTAGTTTATATAATGAAAGAGCACATAATTCTATATCATATTACCCCTCAATTATTTTCTTCGCTAATAGTTATAATTAATGATATATTTCGTAGCTTAAGGAGTCTGTGTCACCGATCTGAAGGATATAATTATCATTTGTGTGTTGTACCGACCGTTGTGTTGTTGTTGGACAGGTAGACGAGGAGGACCTGGCTGTAAGCGTCAAGTGGCTCCTCTCTCAGCAGGACGACAACACAGGCTGCTTCAAGTCCGTCGGCAAAGTCATTCACAAAGACATGATGGTGAGTTGCGGCTAACCTAACCTAACCATATTTATCATAATTTAACCTAAACTAACCATATTTGACATAATTTCACATAACCTAACCCGATATAACTTAACTTAACCTAACCATACCTAACAAAACCTAACCACTATTAATCTGTATCTGAAAACCTATAATGTGGACAGGGTATTTGCATGCAAACAACATTTACCTGTACGTGCAGGGATTCGAACCCAGACCACTAAGGTAGGCAGTCAGGCAGCCATCCACTGGACCACGATGGACTAAAAGCTACCTCTCCTTAGCCGTTCAGTTGCAGCTCAAAGTCCCAAGCTCACAGGTGAAATATTCTTACAAATTGTATATGTGCAGGGAGGCGTCAGCAGCGGCTCAGACGGGTTTCTAGGTTGTCTCACGGCCTACGTGGTGATCGCTCTGACGGAAACTGGCCACCATAACTCTCCGTCAGCCGTCTCCAACGCCCTCCAGTGCATCCTCAACGACGCTACTCCTCACAACTACTACTCCGGAGCTATCAAGGCATACGCCCTCGCCTTGACTTCATCTGCCGACGTCGAGAGTTACATCGCCCTCGCCTACGCCCTTCTCCAGAAAGAACCTAAGGACGTGAGTAAAGGTTCCCAGGTAGAGGCGGCTGGCTACCTCATGCTAGCCATGATGAAGGTAGACTCGGTGCGTTACGCTAATGAAGGTTTCCTCTTGGCCAAGACGATCACGGCGCATCGCAATGGCCAGGGAGGCTTCGTCAACACTCAGGTCAGTCCACACACACACACACACACAAAGATACAAGATGAAGACATTAAATTAAGATGTAGCAGAGTTCTTTTGTGAAATATTTACACCACCTTTCGCCATCGACCGCCGCTATAGGGAACTATAATGCTCAGTGTGACTCAAATTTATTTCTCACGGGCAGGACACTGTGGTGGCGCTAGAGGCCCTGGCAGCGTTCAACCAGGTGTACCCGCCCTCAGACACTAACCTACAGGTGACCGTAACAGCAGGCAACCAGAGCACTGCGTTCAACATCACCCAGGAGAACAGACTCCTCCTCCAGACACAACACATTACAGAGCCTCTACCATATAATGTCTCCGTTACGCCCTCTGGTGTAGGTTGTGTGGTGATGATGGTAAGTGGTTTAGAGTTTGGACATAGGTTATATATCCCCGTGTGACTCACCCGTAAGATAGTCTGAATTGTTCTTTGTAGCCAGGCAGTTACTTTTGTACTGAAGTGTTTACTCTGACTCAGCAGAAACAACTCCAAGTATGTTGTTGTTTACGTGTAGATGCAGAAAAGGTGACAGTTAACATATAGTGAAGGGATAAGATGCCATCCTCAAAGGGTTAAGATGTCTTACTCAAGGGGTTAAGATGTCTTCCCAAAGGGGTTAAGATGTCTTCCTCAAGGGGTTGAGATGTCTTTCCCGAGGTGTTAAAATTTCCTCCTCAAGGGGTTAGGGTGTCTTACTCAAGGTGTTAAGATGTCTTACTCAAGGGGTCTAAAAATGTATTCTTCAAGGAGTTAAGGCATCTTCCCCAAGGGGTTAGGGTGTCTTACTCAAGGTGTTAAGATGTCTTACTCAAGAGGTTTTAAGATGCATTCTTCAAGGGGTTAAGCCATTAAGAAGACATCTTCAAAGAGTTTTCAATGAGATTTACAAACACTATTCTACCCTGCCACCGTGATGCTAACTCTCTCGCTTACTTTTCCTTATTTATCGCTACCACTACAGGCCGTTCACCGATATAATATACCCGAGGAACCCAAGAGTGAAGCCTTCAGTATGAACTTCACGGCCACTCAAGTTTCATGCTCGAGCTCCGCCCTCCGAGTCTGCTTTGCTTACCTCCTCCAAGATAACTCCTCCAACATGGCCGTCCTCGAACTCCACCTTCAGACTGGCTACCTCGCTCTCGAAAAGGACCTTGAGTTACTGCTTGAGAAGGAAATTATCAAGAGGTTTGATGTAATTATTCTAAGTTTGTTGGTGTGTGCTATTGACATCTTGTGAGGGATTTCTTTAGGGGTGAGTAACTATCTAAGAGACGCCATATTGTCAACATATTCAGTAATTCTACCTATATTATTGAGATGTTACATAATATGCATTTAATACTACTGCAGTAAAACTACATATAAAGCACACCCGAAAAGGCTTCTCACAATATGAAAAAAAATTTCCATAAACAGTATTGAGTCAACTTAGTACCTCTGAAATATATAACTGAATTACTCATTAATTTACACATAGTTTATACATTACTGTGACTCTCTCTCTCTCTCCTTCCCTCCCTCCCCTATCCCTTTTCTCCCTTCCTCCCCCCCTCCTCTCCAGATCGAGGAGGCTATAGTGCAGCTGTACTTGGAATCTGTAAGTAGAGATGAAACGTGTGTAGAATTAGAAGTACTTCAGAAGACAGTATTGGAGGACCCTCACCCCGGTACGCTCACCTTATATGACTACTATGAGCCACATCTGAGGTTAACCAAGGTAAGTTGAGGCTCTTTAGTCTCAACCTAATTCATTGTATTTCCTCATGTTCGTGGCCTTGTGCCTGTACGTGTGTCTGGGTATGTGTCCGCGTTAAAGGTCAGAATAAAACTGTCTGGTCAGAATCTATTTCATCAACATATACGGTATAACGTTCAGGGTAATTCGTATCATTAGTGTATGCAGGATGTGTGTATTAGATGTATTAAGGGTGTATGTGAGGGTGTATGTATGAGTGTATTTAGACAGCAGAACTTGTATGATTTGTATTGTCATTATTGCATACTTATCACTGGTACTTTGATCATAATTATTCTTCCTCGTTGACAGAAATTTACACTTGAGAAGAATGGATGTTAGGTGCCATCGTGGACGACTATGATGACTACGACGACTACCACTATGATGACTACCACGATGACAACTAACACAATGACGATTACCACGATGATGACTACCACGATGACGATTACCACGATGACGATTACCACGATGACGATTACCACGATGACGACTACCACGATGATGATTACCACGATGACGATTACCACGATGACGATTACCACGATGATGACTACCACGATGACGATTACCACGATGACGATTACCACGATGACGATTACGACGATGACGATTACCACGATGACGATTACCACGATGACGAGTACCACGAAGACGATTACTACGATGACGTTTAAGACGGCTATGGCCACGACTACGACAAGAATAGCCAGGACAAATCTCAACAAGATGTCAAGGGTTTACCAGTATGTACGTGTGATAACAACAGTCAACAGTGATACCAACAGTCAACAGTGATGCTAACAGTCAACAGTGATACCAACAGTCACTAGTGATGCTAACAGTCAACAGTGATACTAACAGTCAACAGTGATACCAACAGTCAACAGTGATGCTAACAGTCAACAGTGTTACCAACAGTCACTAGTGATGCTAACAGTCAACAGTGATACTAACAGTCAACAGTGATACCAACAGTCAACAGTGATACCAACAGTCAACAGTGATACCAACAGTCAACAGTGATACTAACAGTCAACAGTGATACCAACAGTCACTAGTGATGCTAACAGTCAACGGTGATACTAACAGTCAACAGTAATACCAACAGTCATCAATGATACTAACAGTCAACGGGATACCAACAGCTGACAGAAAGACATAGTAAAGAATTGTTACTAAGTTTAGCAATATTCCTGTCATTATTATCAATTAAATTATGCAAGTATTTCTTGCTATTATTTTGATTTATATTGTAAAGTAGCATCATAATTTTGTGTTTTATTTCATTATTATTCGTTTTCAATCAAATATATATTAATCAAAGGTGTCAATTTTGTTTTGCTATTACCAATGTTTACATAAACCTATAGTTATCTTAAAGAGGAGACAACACACTATACTTTGTTTAACAGTTTTAGGGGGGGACTTTTATCCTACAAGGTGGTCATTTAGACACCATTACGTCGCTAAACTATACAGAGATTTACCTCCCTCTTGTGTTGTGACCAGTGAGGCATTCTCTCTCTCACCCCGTTAGCCAACAGTGTACCGAGTCAAGGACGGCGAACGCACCCCCAACGACCACACTGGTGCCCTCACATTCTACCTAGCAACCAAACCTTAGGGAACACGCAAATGACGCCGACCACATTAAGCAACTATTGTTATCTTACACAGACAACATCAACCAAGTTCGACCGCGAATTACCACTCAAACTCATTACAACCTTCCCATAATGATTTCTTACATAAGACGCCATACTTAGTGGTGTGTCGTTTTGTGCACTACCCTCTCGCTTCCCTTCCATACGATAATTTAACCTGTTGAGTACGATAATTTAACCTGTTGAGTACGATAATTTAAGCACTTGCGTTCGATAGATTTACCCTTAGACTTGGAGTATGATAATTTAACTTGTTGAGTACGATATCTTATGGGGTCCCTCCGGAAACAATACTTATGGTTAAGTTAATAACTGATAAGCCGTAAAAAGCATGAGATCATATTTTTTTACACTTCTGAGTAATTTCTGATATTGATATATAAATAATTGTATCTTTTATCTGTATCAGCATCAACATATCCTCCCTGAACTCTTTATGTAAACTATTAGTCTCACAGTGGCCAGCTGGGAGTACTTTCCTCGCTGGCTGTAAGTGAGAGGAGACCCCGCCTCATCCTTGTGGCCGCTTGAAGGTACTCCCTCTCTCTGGTTCTCTCCTTGCTGTCCGCGCATGCGCTTGGGTCTCGCCTCGTCAGGTACCGTATATAAGCATGTAGGACCCCAGCAGCAGTACAAGTTCTATTGCCAGCGAATCGTCAAGAACTAACCATCTTTCAACGTAAGTTCAGGTGGCAAACTTTACAGCCTTACTGAATAATTGAAACTCTTGTCTGGCTTTCAAAAATTCGTAAACAATATTTTTATTCCTTCTCAAAGACTAAAACAGCAAATGTTGCAACTGTAGCATTACTGCAATTGTGACAATATTCTCCCCCTCACCTTTATGTAGCAGCCAAATCTAGCCAATACAATCTTTCACGTGTTTAATTAGGAAACCAAAGTAAGAAAGTTTCAGACTAAGGACCCAGTTCTTCCGTTGTGGTTGTGTAACTACACTAATGTCTTCACTCCCCCAGATGCACCGTAACACATTCTTCGCTCTGGCCGTCGCCTGTGGCCTCCTCCACCTCACGAGCTGTATTTTCGTACTTGAGACCACCGGCGCCCTGACTGCAGCAACAATCTCACTTGGCGCAGCCTCCTCAACCACCGCTGCCGCAGCTGCCTTTGCTGGTGTGGGTGCCCTGGCCCTCGCTGGTGTCCTGGTAGCCACCCAGGCCGCGTCCTCCAAGGGTAAGCGCAGCGCCCCTACCTGTCTACCTGTTAGCAACCCCGACCTGTTTTTCACCCTGGCGGCCAACTCAGACAAGCTGGGGTGCGGGATGCGTCTGGTGTGTGAGCTGGAGTCCACTCCTGACGAGGCTCTCACCCACCAGGAGAAGCTCATCCTAGGGCTTTTCGGCCGTACTCCCGTCCCCGTCAACTTCGAACAGCTTAACTCCCCAAAAGCTGGCTTCCAGTATGCTGCTTTCGTTGGTGCTAAAGCTGCCTCTCCCGCCGAGTGTGCCAAGACCTTCAACCTGTGCCCCTTCGACCGTGTCACTATGATCAAAGCCTTCCAGAAGAACGGCATCAATAGCCTCTGAAACTCTTAACGTGAATATTTATCGGCGGCAATTCCCTTCCTGCCAGCCGGCTGTCTTGTAGTGACGTTGGTTGACCTTGTAGTGCCTGGCACCTGGTCACCTCTTATAGGTGACCCTACTTAAACTCAGGTATAGGTCAGGTCAGAGCCGTCAACTAGTCACTGTACAATCACACTTCTGTCACTTTGTTTACAGATGAAAAGTTCACTTCAGTTTCATCACCACAAATGCTTCTTTATAATAAATTATACGACACATAATGTATTGTTGACTTTTTAAGGAGATTCACCAAACAGTCTTATAGCAGCAGAAAGTTCACTGCTTACGTCCCCCATGAGGTCTAACGCAACATATTTCTTCCAAATGTTTCAACTCGAAAACAAGTTGACGAATTAGACATTCAAAAAACATTATAAACAAAAACTTATATTAAATGTGGGTTTAGTTTTCCAAGTCGGAATTTACGAAACTGAATATGTTGATGTTTCATGAGTAATGAACACTTGTAATACTTTTAACAAAAAGAAATACAGAGTACCGTATGTGGTCAACGAGACTGATGGAAACAAAAATATGATCCCAATAAATATTTAAGAATTAAATGTGTAATCCAGTTACATTTATATCATGGCATTGAAAAATAATTAAACATCATTGGATAATTGGTACACACAGCTACACTATACTAGTTGGTACACACAGCTACAGTATACTAGTTGGTACACACAGCTACACTATACTAGTTGGTACACACAGCTACACTATACTAGTTGGTACACACAGCTACAGTATACTAGTTGATACACACAGCTACAGTATACTAGTTGGTACACACAGCTACACTATACTAGTTGGTACACACAGCTACACTATACTAGTTGGTACACACAGCTACAGTATACTAGTTGGTACACACAGCTACAGTATACTAGTTGGTACACACAGCTACAGTATACTAGTTGGTACACACAGCTACACTATACTAGTTGGTACACACAGCTACAGTATACTACTTGGTACACACAGCTTCAGTATACTAGTTGGTACACACAGCTACACTATACTAGTTGGTACACACAGCTACAGTATACTAGTTGGTACACACAGCTACAGTATACTAGTTGGTACACACAGCTACAGTATACTACTTGGTACACACAGCTACAGTATACTAGTTGGTACACACAGCTACAGTATACTAGTTGGTACACACAGCTATAGTACATAAGAACATAAGAAAATAAGGAGTCTGCAATAGGCCGGTTGGCCTGTGCATGGCAGCTCCTGTCGAGAGTTACTACCACTCTCTATCATCCATGAATCTATCTAGCCTCCTTTTGAAACTTTCCAGCATTACAGCACTTACTACAAAGTTGCTAAGCTTGTTCCACTCGTCCACCACCCTATTTGTGAACCAGTTCCTTCCTATCTCCCTCCTAAACCTAAACTTACCCAACTTAAATCCGTTGCTACGAGTCCTATCCTGCTCGAATATTTTAAGAACTTTATCTATATCTCCTTTATTGATTCCTTTCACCCACTTAAATACTTCTATCATATCTCCCCGAACGCTTCGTCTTTTTAAGGAATGCAAGTTTAGTTTCTTTAGCCTATCTTGATATGGAAGGTTTCTAAGTCCGGAATCATTTTCGTCATTCTTCGCTGCACTGACTCCAGTGAATTGATATCCATTCTATAATAAGGGCACCAGAACTGAACCGCATAATCGAGGTGCGGCCCGATTAGCGCAAGATATAGTTGCACTAAGTCCTCTGCACTCTTATTACTTACACTTCTAGATATAAAACCCAATACTCTGTTTGCCTTATTTCAAACATTTTCGCACTGTTTTCTAGGCCGTAGCTCCGGACTTACAAGTACCCCTAAGTCTCTCTCACAAGTCGACTTCTCTAAGTTGATGTTGTTATGGCTGTATACATTGACAGTATTTGTTCTTCCAATTATTAAGTACGCTGCACTTGCTGATATTGAATTTCATTTGCCATTTTTCTGAACATTTCTGCAGTGTATTTAAAGCCTCCTGTAGTGCATTTGCATCCTGTCCTGAATTAATCTGCCGCCCTATTTTGGTGTCATCTGCAAACTTGCTTATGTCACTGCTGATCCCAGTTTCCAGATCGTTTATGTAGATTATGATCAAGACTGGGCCCAGTACTGACCCCTGGGGAACTCCACTGGTTACACAACCCCACTCAGATTTAACACCACCTACGCTGACCCTCTGTGTTCTATCGGTGAGCCATGATTTTATCTAATTTAAAACTTTCCTCTCGATACCATGAGCCTTCTAGGCAGTATACTTGTTGGTACACACAGCTACAGTATGCTAGTTGGTACACACAGCTACAATATACTAGTTGGTACACACACCTACTAGTTTGTATATAGTTCTATAAGTTATGACAACACTGACCAATCTTCCAGGGATTTCAACTCAACAAATTCATTTAGTTTGCACCGATTCCTTAAGTTTTTACTAATAAGAATTATGTAATAACCCAGCATATGAACAGGTACATCAATTAATATAGATCACCAGAAGATTAGCCCCAAGTGCTCACCTGAAGATTAGCCCCAAGTGCTCACCTGAAGATTAGCCCCAAGTGCTCACCTGAAGATTAGCCCCAAGTGCTAACCTGAATGTTAGCCTCAAGTGCTCACCTGAAGATTAGCCCCAAGTGCTAACCTGAATGTTAGCCTCAAGTGCTCACCTGAAGATTAGCCCTAAGTGCTCACCTGAAGATTAGCCCCAAGTGCTCAGCTCACCTGAAGATTAGCCCCAAGTGCTCAGCTCACCTGAAGATTAGGGCCCCAAGTTCACCCACCTGAAGTTTAAACACCTCGGCACTCCCTGGGGGATTAATCTTCAGGTGACGATAGACCTCAGTTGTCATCTGAAGATTACCGCCCAACGTACCCTACATGAAGTTCAACCGCCCTGTCGCCACACGGGGTACTAATCTTCAGATGATCCATAAATACTAAAATTGCGTAATGTCTCGGTCTGTTCCGCGGTCTGGTCCTCGGTCTGGTCCTCGGTCTCACAAGTCAGGTCTCGGATTACCTAACCTGGTTTGACGTGAATGTTTACTCGCATGTTATAAGTTATTAAAATTGATGTAACAATTTTTTTTCCTTCAAGCTTAGAGAATTCAGGGGAAGGAAATCAACTGGTAATCTCTAGTCTCTACCTGTCTGTAACAAGTGTAACATCCTTCCAGCAAGACAGCTTCATCGTCTTCTGGTCTCCAAAACTTCAAGAAACGGATACATAGGTTTATAAAGCTATTTCTAATTAACAATATAGTAAATAGAATTATTCTGTTAAATCCAAATTACCTCCCAACTACGACTTACATCAGTTTAAGTTAACCCATCAAGCCATATGATTCAATTGTCCTTATATTTAATTTTTTCCTCTTATTTTGTAAATATTTTAAGACTTGGGTGTTTGGTTGGGCAGTTTGTCTCCTCTTGGTCGTGTTAATTCTCATAAATAAATGTTAGTAGGGAGGAGGGGACGTGAGAGCTGAGAGGAAACACAAGATGGTGAGGCAAGGGTGAGATTCCCTCAAGCATAACGTGTCCCTTTATTATGCTACAGTCCTCCCCTAAAGCTCTAAGAATCCACTCAGAGAAAACGAAAGTGGGCGAGAAACAATGGTTCTTGAATTTCAATATATTTCTGTTTGTTTCCCAGCCCATTGTCAACTGTGGGGCAGAGTTGTTTGTCTGTCTTCCAGTAGACGCTGAAAAGTGTGGTGTTAGTACTGGAAGAGTGTAACGCCTTGTAAACACTAAAATTATGGCAGTATTGTGGACACGCGACCAGATACATCAGACATCATATAATTAATCTGTTTCATATAGATGTATAGAAATTACTTTACACAGACACATTAAGTTCCTCCTTCAACAATACATTTAACCTGAAGAGAGTTACAAATACATCATATTAGTGGCTCCCTCAAGGAGACACTTTCACTTTTGAGGGTAAGCCCAGAAAACTGTGAGGGGTAACTTTTTCGGTGTGAGAGTTGTGAACTCTTGGAACAATCTGCCAGGTTCATATACATTCAGGAGCCAGTGCATGCCTAGTACTTGCCAACAGTGCGTAACAAAGACGTGACCGATCGCCCAACCGGCTAACAAGCGATCAGTGGTGAAGAGGATAAAAGTTAAGTAAAGTATTGTGGACTAATCTGTGACCAAGGGATATCTACATATCTCTTGATGACGTAATGAGGTAAGCATCATCAGCAATGCTTTTGGGTCGCATATTCTCTATCATCCCGGTCCATCTTTGCGCTAACCCTCCGGAAACAATACTTATGGTTAAATTACTAACAGTGAAACCGTACATTAATATTGATATTGAAATTAGCGTTAGGTTACATAGTAGTTTTTACACTTCTGAGTAATTTCTGATATTGATATATAAATAATTGTATCTTTTATCTGTATCAGCATCAACATATCCTCCCTGAACTCTTTATGTAAACTATTAGTCTCACAGTGGCCAGCTGGGAGTACTTTCCTCGTTGGCTGTAAGTGAGAGGAGACCCCGCCTCATCCTTGTGGCCGCTTGAAGGTACTCCCTCTCTCTCTCTCTCTCTCTGGTTCTCTCCTTGCTGTCCGCGCATGCGCTTGGGTCTCGCCTCGTCAGGTACCGTATATAAGCATGTAGGACCCCAGCAGCAGTACAAGTTCTATTGCCAGCGAATCGTCAAGAACTAACCATCTTTCAACGTAAGTTCAGGTGGCAAACTTTACAGCCTTACTGAATAATTGAAACTCTTGTCTTGCTTTCAAAAATTCGTAAACAATATTTTTATTCCTTCTCAAAGACTAAAACAGCAAATGTTGCAACTGTAGCATTACTGCAATTGTGACAATATTCTCCCCCTCACCTTTATGTAGCAGCCAAATCTAGCCAATACAATCTTTCACGTGTTTAATTAGGAAACCAAAGTAAGAAAGTTTCAGACTAAGGACCCAGTTCTTCCGTTGTGGTTGTGTAACTACACTAATGTCTTCACTCCCCCAGATGCACCGTAACACATTCTTCGCTCTGGCCGTCGCCTGTGGCCTCCTCCACCTCACGAGCTGTATTTTCGTACTTGAGACCACCGGCACCCTGACTGCAGCAACAATCTCACTTGGCGCAGCCTCCTCAACCACCGCTGCCGCAGCTGCCTTTGCTGGTGTGGGTGCCCTGGCCCTCGCTGGTGTCCTGGTAGCCACCCAGGCCGCGTCCTCCAAGGGTAAGCGCAGCGCCCCTACCTGTCTACCTGTTAGCAACCCCGACCTGTTTTTCACCCTGGCGGCCAACTCAGACAAGCTGGGGTGCGGGATGCGTCTGGTGTGTGAGCTGGAGTCCACTCCTGACGAGGCTCTCACCCACCAGGAGAAGCTCATCCTAGGGCTTTTCGGCCGTACTCCCGTCCCCGTCAACTTCGAACAGCTTAACTCCCCAAAAGCTAGCTTCCAGTATGCTGCTTTCGTTGGTGCTAAAGCTGCCTCTCCCGCCGAGTGTGCCAAGACCTTCAACATGTGCCCCTTCGACCGTGTCACTATGATCAAAGCCTTCCAGAAGAACGGCATCAATAGCCTCTGAAACTCTTAACGTGAATATTTATCGGCGGCAATTCCCTTCCTGCCAGCCGGCTGTCTTGTAGTGACGTTGGTTGACCTTGTAGTGCCTGGCACCTGGTCACCTCTTATAGGTGACCCTACTTAAACTCAGGTATAGGTCAGGTCAGAGCCGTCAACTAGTCACTGTACAATCACACTTCTGTCACTTTGTTTACAGATGAAAAGTTCACTTCAGTTTCATCACCACAAATGCTTCTTTATAATAAATTATACGACACATAATGCATTGTTGACTTTTTAAGGAGATTCACCAAACAGTCTTATAGCAGCAGAAAGTTCACTGCTTACGTCCCCCATGAGGTCTAACGCAACATATTTCTCCCAAATGTTTCAACTCGAAAACAAGTTGACGAATTAGACATTCAACAAAAATTATAGACAAAAACTTATATTAAACGCGGGTTTAGTTTTCCATGTTGACATTTACGTTACTGTAAATGTTTCCAATAACTAGACAGTGGTTATAATGAAACTGAGTTATTTTAAACTTATATTAAAAGTTTTACTTAAATCATTTCTAAGGTTCACAATCCTTCATTACAGTATTCATCACTTCAAGACACTCTGGTTTAGTTCTTACCACACACTTGGCTACACTGCCATCCATCACTTGCCTTACTACACACTTGACACATTGCCATCCATCACCTGCCTTACCACACACTTGGCATCACTGCCATCCACCACTAGATCTCATCACTTATCACCTGCAAATGTAGGAACTTTTACCTTATTATATTAATATAACAAATTAGAATAATCTCTCCATTAGCTAGAATCTTCGACCCTGGAGCTGTCTGTTACTCGGATATTTTTTTATTAGTCTGAGAAATTCCGAGAAAAATCTCTCCGTTCCGGGTTTTCGAACGAACCTAACTTAGCCTCATTCCCCAAATAGTATTAGGATAATCGTGAGGTGAAATAAGCTGGGGTGGGGTAGCTTCTTAGTGTGATCTATCAATTGTTATAAAATACATTATATGGTGAAATATTTGTCAAGACGTCAGTAGTGGGGGAATTTCTTGAATCAATTATAGCAGATAGCATCCGATCGCATTTAGAGAAAAGCATATTAATCTACGACTCTCAACATGGGTTTACAAAGGGAAAATCTTGTCTAACAAATCTGCTGACGGTTTTTAGGAAAGTCTTCGAGGTAGTAGATAATGACGAAAATTACGATGTTATTTACTAAGACTTTCGCAAAGCATTTGACAGCACACACACACACACACACACACACACACAGTTCTCCAACACACACACACACACACACACAGTCCTCCAACACACACACACACACACACACACACAGTCCTCCAACACACACACACACACACACAGTCAGTCAGTCAGTCACACACACACACAGTCCTCCAGAGCCCTCCAACATGCACAGTCAGCCAGGTCCCACACACACACCCTCCACTGCCCCAGTGTAGGAGCACAGTGTTGAGTGGTTTATTGGCTGACCATACAGTAATAGTCAAGATAATATGTGAAGTAACTTAACTGATGAGGCTGTAGTAACATGCTGGGTGTTAAATGTTGCTCAAGGTTCTGTCACTTCTCCATTGGCCTTCAAGTACACCAGCTGTCACCTGCAACATGCTTAAAGTTGTAATTTACGTAGAATGAAAATTAAACTTGCAACTTCCATCTACCACTACACCACGTGTACTCACTGTCCCCAACTGCTTACATAAACCATTACCTCCACACTAAAACTATAGCATTTTTAGATCTCATGTTGTTCTCCCGACCTCCGTAAAGTGTCATTAATGCAAGAACGAATGTAAGTGTCGCCAAGACCAACACATGTGGTAACTCCAACGAGAACCAGGCCAGTAAGGTAAGAAATAAGGGATTCCAACATATGGTGAGAGTCAGTTAGATTAGGTCCGGTTTATGTTTTTATAGGGTTTTTTTTTTTTGCATTTTGCATTCGCCGAGCCAATATTTTTTTCGGAAAACGCCTCACCAAAAAAATCTATAAAAAACGACCAATTTCCGACGGAAATGGAGGTCATAACCAGGGCTGTGGAGTCGAAGACAAAACCTTCGACTCCGACTCCTCAAATTTTTATGCTCCGACTCCGACTCCGACTCCTTGGCCTATTTGTAACAACTATTTCTACCATCCTAATTGTAATTTGTATGTTGTAACCTGCATAGGTAAAAAGTAAAACACCGTGGCTATACTGCTACAGCTTTATTAATGATCTGGACGATATTTAAGAACTACAAAAAGATGATAGGCTTGACTTTCAAAGTTTCAATCAAAAGAAAAATAAATTTATTAAGAATTCAAGATATTAACTAGAAAACACCATTTACATGTATATCTAAAAGTTCGATCTCAGCATATGAATTTTGTTTAAGCTCATAATCTGATGTGGATCTAAATGATGATCCTACAATTCCTTTTAAAGTAAAGTTATATATTTATGTACATTAAAGAAATGAATACCTTATTAAGGAAAATGGATAAACCTTACATGATTAAGTTATTAAATTAAATTTGCCTTAATCTCACCAAAAACAGGTTGTAGCTAATTGTTTTGTAGCTGAGAGCCTCTGTGCAGTTTTCAACGAAACAAAATTTGATATAATTCAAAATTTCAAATGGTAAAGAAGAGACTATCGTCCAAAATTATAGTGCTATACTGTGCCTGCTACAATAAATTCATAATAATGCTTATAAAATGGAAATAAATTCTTTTAATAATTTAAGAAAATTAGTGGGATCAGTGGAATCACTGCAATGAATATGCCTGAGTTCATATATTTGTTCTTAGGAACAGAATAGCTTCAGTCGGAGTCGGAGTCTGGACAATTTTACCGACTCCGACTCCACAAGCCGAAATTTCCTCCGACTCCTCGACTCCGACTCCGACTCCACAGCCCTGATAGGTACTCCTGAATGTGCTGCTTAAGGATCTGTTAACCAAAATTTGATATCTTGATTATAACTTGTTCAAATGGCTTTTAGAAAATGTTCAAATGATTTTTAGAATATTTTAATTACTTTTGCAATGCTAATTACTCGCCACTTATGGGTTTTCGAGGTCATTTCTTGGTGCTTGTGTATTATTCTGGATGTACTTAAATAGTTAGGCACATTAAATTTTAGCTCAGAGAGAAAAAGTATTTTTGGCCAAAAATCCTTTAAGGCTTTAGACTTACAATTTTTGTCATTTCGGCCAAAAAATGGATTTTGTTCAAAATTTCAGTATAGGTACTCCTGAATGTGCTGCTTAAGGATCTGTTAACCA
>NW_024716702.1:10000-14598 GCF_018991925.1 Homarus americanus | reverse complement strand
CAACAACCAAAATTGCCGTCGATTTCCTCTCCCTGCCCTGCAATGGCTGGAGCAGAAGGAGAGCGAGAGAGAGAATAGTCTCATTGGGTCAGAGGAATGGCAGTGGAGCGGGCTAATGGCGAGTAGGCTCGAGATCTATCAATTACACTAGCCAGGTCGCTCTCCCTATTGAACATTATTACTCTCTCACGTCGCCACTGCGGTTTCCGCGACAGCAGCAGCATCATCATGATGTTGCATCCACCAATTAGTCGGGAACCGGGTTATTCGGCTGTCTGCGAACAGTCCGGTTTTAACCTTACCCAACATCCACTCTCGAGGTGCGGTACGGTGAATGTCCTATCGTCCGACCTTGTATGCTGGATTGCACTATTTCACTATATTAAGGGGAGAGGGTGCCTTCACACACATATTCGGTGTGAAATATCTTCCGCCCCCCAGCGGAGCGCTTCGGCGCCTCTGCGAAGCAAAGCGCGGCATTCAAAAACAACAACCAAAATTGCCGTCGCTTCCCTGCCCTGCAATGGCTGGAACAGAAGGAGAGAGAGAGAGATTTTAGTCTCATTGGATCAGAGGAATGGCAGTGGAGCGGGCTTATGGCGAGTAGGCTCGCGCTCTATCAATTACACTTGCCAGGTCTCTCTTCCGTTTGGACATTATTTACTCCGTCTCTCTCTCTCTCTCTCTCGGCGCACACGTCGCCACCCTACTAATTTCCGTCACAGCATATGCTGCGGCCTTTCAGTCCGGAACGGGGCTCCCCTTCGCCTTGCTGTCTGCCCAACTTAGCGGACTTGCGTTGGCTGATCACCCCGTCTTCGCGTCTGTGCCGGCCTTCAATGCAGCGCCCAACCGTCTCTTGACCGAGATTCATTGCACTATTCCACGCGCAAACGGCTACCCTAAATGTGCATAGACAACGCTCATGGTTCAACACGACCAGGGCGCAGTCTGGGAGCCGAGTATACTAAAAAGAGAGTTTAGCAGCCAAAACTCGTCAAAGCACACGTTGGGTTACCCCATCACCTAACAACGATGATAGCGGTTCCCACCCGTGAAATACACAACCTAACCAATATTGGGCGACGATGGCGCTCATGAGCCCACGTCCCCACAAACAGTAAGAGAAAGAGAGAGAGGAGGAGATGGGCCAATGTGCGGTCCCTCGCCCAATGTCTTATGCCTCGCTGGGGCAAAGAGAAGAGAAGAGGAGCGGATAAGGGAGGAGATTAATAGCGTCTGGTCCCTCCTTAATATCCAGCTGCCTCGCTGGAGCTAGGTAAAAAGAGGCGGATAAGGGAGATTAGCACGGTGGCGCTGCCGGCGCCGAGGATAGCAAGAGAAGGTGCAGTTTGATCTGATCATCTGGTTTGCTATTTCTCTAAGGCCAACGTGCGGTCCCTCGCCCAATGTCGGCTGCCTCGCTGGGGCAAAGAGAAGAGGAGAGGATAAGGGAGGAGATTAGCACACACGGTGGCGCTGCCGGCGCCGAGGATAGCGAGAGAAGGTGCAGTTTGATCTGATCATCTGGTTTGCTATTTCTCTAAGGCCAACGTGCGGTCCCTCGCCCAATGTCTTCTGCCTCGCTGGGGCAAAGAGAAGAGGAGCGGATAAGGGAGGAGATTCGCCAACGTGCGGTCCCTCGCCCAATGTCGGCTGCCTCGCTGGAGCTGGGGCAAAGAGGAGCGGATAAGGGAGGAGATTGGCACACACGGTGGCGCTGCCGGCGCCGAGGATAGCAAGAGAAGGTGCAGTTAGATCTGATCATCTGGTTTGCTATTTATCTAAGGCCAACGTGCGGTCCCTCGCCCAATGTCTTCTGCCTCTCTCTCAATCTCACTATTTTGGCCGCCGTGATAGGCGCCGCCAACAGCAGCAACTACCTGGTTGATCCTGCCAGTAGTCATATGCTTGTCTCAAAGATTAAGCCATGCATGTGTAAGTACAAGCCGATTTAAGGCGAAACCGCGAATGGCTCATTAAATCAGCTATGTTTCATTGGATCTGTAAACCCACTTACTTGGATAACTGTGGCAATTCTAGAGCTAATACATGCAATTGGTCTCTGACCGCAAGGGAAGAGCGCTTTTATTAGTTCAAAACTGGTCGGGCCCCGGTCCGTAACCCACCTGTGGTGAATCTGAATAACTTCGGGCTGAGCGCACGGTCTCCGCACCGGCGCCGCTTCTTTCAAGTGTCTGCCTTATCGGCTTTCGATTGTAGGTTATGCGCCTACAATGGCTATAACGGGTAACGGGGAATCAGGGTTCGATTCCGGAGAGGGAGCCTGAGAAACGGCTACCACATCTAAGGAAGGCAGCAGGCACGCAAATTACCCACTCCCGGCACGGGGAGGTAGTGACGAAAAATAACGATGTGAGTCTCATCCGAGGGCTGTCGGAATAGTACTTTTAAATCCTTTAACAGTATCATTGGAGACAGGATCTGGTGCGCGACATGGTAATTCAATCTATGCGTATATTAAAGTTGTTGCCGGTTAAAAAGCTGCATTAAATTTGGATCTCCGGGTTCCGGACTAAGCAGTGCACCGCCGAGTGTTGCTATCACGCTCGAACATAACCGCCCTCTAAGCTCCCTTTGAGATGCCAGTGTCCCCGAGTGGCTGATTTACTGAAAAAATTAAGTGCTCAGAGCAGGCTATTTGAATGGCGAATGGTGATGCATGGAATAATGGAATGGGACCTCGGTTCTATTTTTGTTGGTTTTCAGGGCAAGGGTAATGACTAATCGGAACAGGCAGGGCATTCGTGTGCGGCTAAGGGTGAAATTCTTGGACCGTCGCCAAAATGAACATTGCCAAGGATGTTTTCATTAATCAAGAACGAAAGTTAGAGTTCGAAGGCGATCAGATACCGCCCTAGTTCTAACCATAAGCGATGCCAACTAGCGATCCGCCGGCGTTATTCCCATGACCCGGCGGGCAGCTTCCGGGAAACCAAAGTCTTTGGGTTCCGGGGGAAGTATGGTTGCAAAGCTGAAACTTAAAGGAATTGACGGAAGGGCACCACCAGGAGTGGAGCCTGCGGCTTAATTTGACTCAACACGGGAAACCTCACCAGGCCCAGACACCGGAAGGATTGACAGATTGAGAGCTCTTTCTCGATTCGGTGGGTGGTGGTGCATGGCCGTTCTTAGTTGGTGGAGCGATTTGTCTGGTTAATTCCGATAACGAACGAGACTCTGGCCTACTAAGTAGTCGACGGATCTCCAGAAAATGGTGTCAGTTCGCAACTTCTTCTTAGAGGGATAAGCGGCAATTCTAGCCGCACGAGATTGAGCAATAACAGGTCTGTGATGCTTATAGATGTTCTGGGCATATGAAGGGATCAGCAGGTTTTCCCCCTCCGAGGAGCAGGTAACCCGTTCAAAGCCTTTCTTGATAGGGATTGGGGCTTGCAATTGTTTCCCTAGACGAGAATTTGGTAAGTGCAAGTCATCAGCTTGCGCTGACTCATCCTGCCTTTGTACACGCCCGTCGCTACGATTGAATGATTTAGTAGGGCCTTCGGACTAGGCGCTCTTGGATTATCGGCCCGTTGCCCGCGAGGTTTTCTGGGAGTCGTCGCCTCGAAGCTGACAGAATGTCAAACTTGATCATTTAGAGAGTAAAGAATCATCAACAAAAGGTTTCGTGGGTGAACCTCTTGAGATCGTGCTTTCTGAAGAAAGAAGCGGGCATCTTAAAACTACTACTTCTCTCCTGATTTGGGCGGTCTCGGGCTCTGCTCTGGCAACTCCAGCAGCGAAAGAGGACAATCCCGGCCCCCGCACCAAAAATAGGTACCACCACGCTGTAGGTGGACCACACTCGGGCGAGAGCGCGAAGACCGGAGGAGGAGGACGGACGGGGCTTTGGACGGCTGCCCGTCCGTTCCTTACTACCGGCGAATAAGCCTCTTGACCCAAAAAGAGTGAAAGTCAAGTGTCAAAAAACAACAACAAGCCGTCCGGCCAAACCCAAACCACAAACTTGGGCTATGTCTGTCAAACCCTTTCATTGAGACTCGACCTGTGATGGTTAGTCGCAAAAAGACCAAATGGCAAATACACAACTCTTAACGGGGGATCACTCGGCTCGTGGGTCGATGAAGACCGCAGCAAACTGCGTGTCGGTATGTGAATCGCAAGAATACCAGATACATCGACAAGTTGAGCGCATATTGCGGCGGCAATATACTATATAGGCTATCGCCGCACTCCTCTGGTCGGAAATATACATCCATCGGTTGCTGCGAGTTCGGTGCCTGCTGACTGTCTCCCCGACACGAGGGTAACCCGAACCGAGCTTCCGCCTTGGGGTTTAATCGCCCGCGCCTTGCGCGAGGCGTGCCCATAAAAACAAGCAAGCCTATCACTAGCAAGTCCATGGACTTGGCGCACCCACATTCAACCACAACAAAGCGACAGTTGTCGCCCTCGCAAATAACTGGAGGCGGCGCTCTTTTGCCTGCTGTCCACAGAGACACGAATGGCCGTCGGCCGCTCATGGCTGATGCTGCACATGTTCTAAGAGGCACTCCATCCCACGAAGAGGAAACGAAACCGGGTCGGATATCTTTTAAGTAAGCCCCGCCGGA
>NW_024716702.1:0-2500 GCF_018991925.1 Homarus americanus | reverse complement strand
GAACGTGGCGTGGTAGGTAGACTGTCTCTACTCTCTAAGTCCTCTTCTTTCCTTTTTTCATCCCCCTCATGCACTCCGTTCCTTGAACGGGAGGCGGGACTTAGCGATACGGTCGATCCGGCAAGGGAACCTGTGATAGTGCAGGGCACCCCTTGTCCGGGGTCACCGGTAGGTGGCAACTTTCTTAGACATAACTATAGTCACAGGTAACCTGGGTGCAGAACCCGACGAGCCCGACGCCCGTCCAAGAGGGGGGGGGGCGGGGTCACTGCTCCCAGGCAGGAGCCCTGTGTTATAGGTAGGATTAGATGTAATCAAGAAGATGACAACTAGCATTAGAATAAAACATAGAGATAAGGGACACTCTATTGGAAGGGGAAAAGTGGCAGAAATCACTTACAACAAACTGCAAGTCCCACTAACTAGAATATTCAGCACCAATGAAGGTTTTAAAGTAATCTGTAAAGATGACTTTGATTCAGATAAAATCCTTTCAAAAGAAGCAAGAGATATATTTTACAATGAAGGCCTTATTGTTGTCATGCCACCAGAACAAAAAGCAAAAAGATCAGTTTTTGTTCGTCAAGTCGATCAAGAGATCGGGAGGAAGACCTGAAAGAAGAACTGGAACGCCAAAATAGGTGGATGAAGATTGAAGAAGTCATTAAGATAAAGGACTATACTCATGTTTGAAGAAGTGTCAATGGCTGAGAAAGTTTTACAACAGGGCTTTCTAATATTCAACATGTCAGTCACACCACATCAAATAAAGAAGGAGACATTCATCAGTCTGCAAACTTGCTTCTCCTGCTACAAATATGAAGAACACACAACGAGAGACTGTCCGGAAAAGAAAAAAAGTACTGCTCAGATTGTGCAGGCGACGACCATACCTACACTGAATGTAAGAATACACATGTTGGCTGTCTCAACTGTAAGAGAAATGAATGTATACATAGGACATAGGACGTTAGTAATGGCATGCCCAATAAAAAACAACACATGATAAAGTACAAGAAACAAGGAAAAAGGAACAAGATTGGGGGTTAGCTGATACGACATACGTCGAAATAGCAAAGAGCGGTCCAAGAGGCTCATAGACCAGAATCCACAGTATTAAACCCAAGGAGCCACATGATAAGGTAATGATTAGTATGATCCATGCACATTTGCACAATATCATTGCACCCGGATCATACAATGAGGAACAAGGAAAATGTTTAAAATTGAATAACCTACCAGAGATGATATTTCCAGAGAATCCACAATCCGAAAAACTATTTCAGACAACATATGCAAGCGAACTGAGAGAAAGACTACATCAAGACGAACAAAGGCTTGAGCAACAGCTGATACACAAGGAACACAAGCGACTGATAGAGATCCCAGACAAATGACTAGAAGTGACAAAGAGAAGATAGAAATAACAAAAGGACAGACAAAGGAGTAGGAGGAGAGAAGATAAGATGGAAACTGATCACAATATACAACCTGAATCTGCTGAAGAAATTGGATTAAAAGTTATCACTACAACAAAACATGGAATCCCAACATCGAGACCAACAGGAGGGACAATAGTAAAAAACTGTGAAGGAGGGATATACAAGTGGACATATCAAGAAAACTCCCTAAGTGAAGATTATGTCTGGTCACTAATTACTACGGACAAACTAAAGATTACGGCCAAAGACTTTAAAATAGTAGACCCGTCAGAGTATAGAAGAGTCAGAAGCGGGAAACAGGATGATAGGTCTCCACTCCAACTGACTGCCACAATCCAAGTATAAGAAATAATGGACAATAGACAAACAGTAAGAACTTTAAGAATAATACAACACAACGTAAGAAACTGGAAGACCGAGAGAATTAACCTAAGTAATATATATCGCGAAATTGACCCTGACATTATACTAATAAACAGTCACGGTGAGACAGAAAACAACAACATACAACTCTTTAACTATTATGTAAACCAAAGAAATAAATCGGGCGAGAAAAATGACGGAGTAGCGATAGCGGTTAAAAGAAACTTAAAATTTAAACTAATTGATGACTTCCAGGATGAATTTCTAGCAATAAAAATAAATACAACTCAAGGAGACGTAATTATTGCTACTACTTACCTATAGAAGACCTATTAAAATTGGCTAACAATAGTCATCCGATGTACATCTTAGGAGACTTTAACGCCAGACATAGGATTTTTGACAATACAAATAATAACGTCGTGGGAAACGCCCTTAATCAATTAATAAATTTAGGGAAAATCAATCATCTGGGTCCTAACCTTCCAACCTGGAGAAATCACAATACACAATCGACACCAGACAAAATTTTTACCAACAACAAAGCCTTTTTCAATTACCATATAATACAGGCAGTGACCATCTGCCAATTATACTAACACTGTCAACAAGCCCCATACAGATACCAATAAAAAAGAGACTGAAAATGAGTAAAACAGACTGGGACAGCTTCAAAGACGACTTAAGTAATCACC
>NW_024716701.1:0-14002 GCF_018991925.1 Homarus americanus | reverse complement strand
TATAACAAAGGCCCCTCATCGAGTTTAAGAAAGTCCCCTGATCGAGTATAACAAAGCCGCCTAATCGAGTATAACAAAGTCCCCTGGTCGAGTATAACAAAGTCCCCTGTTCGAGTCTAACAAAGTCCCCTTATCGAGTATAACAAATTCCCCTTATCGAGTATAACAAAGTCCCCATATCGAGTATAACAAAGTCCCCTAATCGAGTATAATAAAGGCCCCTTGTCGAGTATAACAAAGTCCCCCGATCGAATGTAACAAAAGTCCCCTAATCGAGTATAACAAAGTCCCCTAATCGAGTATAAAAATGTCCTCTGGACCAGTGTAACAAGGTTCCTTGATCGAGTATAAAAAAGTCCCCTTGCCCAGGATAACAAAGTCCCTAGATCGAGCATACCAAAGACCCCTGATCGATTATAACAAAGTCCCCTTGTCGAGTATAGCAAAGGGCCCTGATCGAGTAAGACAAAGTCCCCTGATCGAGTATAACAAAGTCCCCTGATCGAGTATAACAAAACCCTTGGATGAGTATAACAAAGTTTCCTAATCGAGTATAACAAAGTCCCCAGATCGAGTATAACAAAGTCCCCTGCTACAGTATAACAAAGTCCCCTGATCGAGTATAACATATCCCCTGATCGAGTATAACAACGTCTCCTGGCCCAGTTTAAGAAAGTCCCCAGATCGAGCATAACAAAGTCCCCTAATCGATTATAACAAAGTCCCCTGGGCGAGTATAACAAAGGGCCCTGATCGAGTAAGACAAAGTCCCCTCATCGAGTATAACCTAGTCCTCTGATGCTAGTATAACAAAGCCCCTGGACGAGTATAACAAAGTCCCCTGAACCGAGTATAACAAAGTCCCCTGATCGAGTACAACATATCCCCTGATCGAGTATAACAAGTCCCTGGTGGAGTATATTAAAGTCCCCTGGTCGAGTATAACAAAGTTTTCTAATCGAGCATAACAAAGGCCCCTGGTCGAGTATAACAAAGTCCTCTGATCAAGTATAACGAAGTCCCCTGATCGAGAATAACAAAGTCCCCTAATCAAGTATAACAAAGTCCCCTGATCGAGTATAACAAAGTCCCCTGATCGAGTATAACAAAGACCCCTCATCGAGTATAGCAAAGTCCATCGGTCAAATATAGGAAAGTCCACTGATCGAGTATGACAAAGTCCCCTGATCAAGTATAAAAAAGTCCCCTGGTTGAGTATAACAAAGTCCCCTGATCGAGTATAACAAAGTCCCCTGGTCGAGTATAACAAAAACCCCTCATCAAGTATAACAAAGGCCCCTAATCGAGTATAACAAAATCCCCTGATTGAGTATAACAAAGTCCCCTGATCGAGTATAACAAAGTCCTCCGGTTGAGTATACCAAAGTCCCGTGATCGAGTATAACATATCCCCTGATAGAGTATAACAAAGTCCTCTGGTCGAGTATAAAAAAGTCCCCTAATCGAGTATAACAAAGTCCCCTGGTCGAGTATAACAAAGTCCCCTGTTCGAGTCTAACAAAGACCCCTTATCGAGTATAACAAATTCCCCTTATCGAGTATAACAAAGTCCCCATATCGAGTATAACAAAGGCCCTAATCGAGTATAATAAAGGCCCTTTGTCGAGTATAACAAAGTCCCCTGATCGAGTGTAACAAAAGTCCCCTAATCGAGTATAACAAAGTCCCCTAATCGAGTATAAAAATGTCCTCTGGACCAGTGTAACAAAGTCCCCTGATCGAGTATAAAAAAGTCCCCTTGCCCAGAATAACAAAGTCCCTAGATCGAGCATACCAAAGACCCCTGATCGATTATAACAAAGTCCCCTTGTCGAGTATAGCAAAGGGCCCTGATCGAGTAAGACAAAGTCCCCTGATCGAGTATAACAAAGTCCCCTGATCGAGTATAACAAAGTCCCCTGGTCGAGTATAACAAAACCCTCTCATCAAATATAACAAAGGCCCCTAATCGAGTATAACAAAGTCCCCTGAATGAGTATAACAAAGCCCTCTGGTTGAGTGTAACAAAGTCCCCTGATCGAGTATAACATATCCCCTGATCGAGTATATCAAAGTCCTCTGGTCGTGTATAACAAAGTCCCCTGATCGAGTATAACAAAGGCCCCTCATTGAGTAGAACAAAGTCCATTGGTCAAGTATAAAAAAGTCCCCTGGTTCGAGTATAACAAAGTCCCCTAATCGAATATAACAAAGTCCTCTGGTCGAGTATAAAAAAGTCCCCTGATCGAGTATAACAAAGTCCCTGCTCGAGTATAACAAAGTCCCCTCATCGAGTATAGCAAAGTCCCCTAATCGAATATAACAAAGTCCTCTGGTCAAGTATAAAAAAGTCCCCTGGTCGAGTATAACAAAGTCCCCGGTTCGTGTATAACAAAGTCCCCTGGTCGAGTATAGCAAAGTTCCCTGATCAAGTACAACAAAGCCTCCTGATCGAGTATGACAAAGTCCCCTGATCGAATATAACAAAGCCCCCTGCTCGAGTATAAAAAAGGCCCCTCATCGAGTCCAAAAAAGGCCCCTCATCGAGTATAAGAAAGTCCCCTGATCGAGTATAACAAAGCCGCCTAATCGAGTATAACAAAGTCCCCTGGTCGAGTATAACAAAGTTCCCTGTTCGAGTATCACAAAGTCCCCTGGTCGAGTATAGCAAATTCCCCTGATCGAATATAACAAAGCCTCCTCATCGAGTATAACAGAGTCCCCTAATCGAGTATAACAAAGCCTCCTGCTCGAGTATAACAAAGTCCCCTGGTCGAGTATAGCAAAGTCCCCTGATCGAGTATAACAAAGCCTCCTGATCGAGTATAACAAAGTCCCCTGATTGAGTATAACAAAGCCCCCTGCTCGAGTATAACAAAGTCCCCTAATCGAGTCCAAAAAAGGCCTCTAATCGAGTATAACAAAGTCCCCTGATCTAGTATAAAAAAGGCTCCTTATCGAGTATAACAAAGTCCCCTGGTCGAGTATAACAAAGGTTCCTCATCGAGTAAGACAAAGTCCCCTAATCGAGTATAACAAAGTCCTCTGATGCTAGTATAACAAAGCCCCCTGGACGAGTATAACAAAGTCCCCTAGTCGAGTATAGCAAAGTCCCCTGATCGAATAAAACAAAGCCTCCTGATCGATTATAACAAAGTCCCCTAATCGAGTATAACAAAGCCCGCTGGTCGAGTATAACAAAGTCCCCTGGTCGAGTATAACAAAGCCCCCTGCTCGAGTATAACAAAGTCCCCTAATCGAGTCCAAAAAAGGCCTCTAATCGAGTATAACAAAGTCCCCTGATCTAGTATAACAAAGGCCCCTGATCGAGTATAACAAAGGCCCCTCATCGAGTTTAAGAAAGTCCCCTGATCGAGTATAACAAAGCCGCCTAATCGAGTATAACAAAGTCCCCTGGTCGAGTATAACAAAGTCCCCTGTTCGAGTGTAACAAAGTCCCATTATCGAGTATAACAAATTCCCCTTATCGAGTATAACAAAGTCCCCATATCGAGTATAACAAAGTCCCCTAATCGAGTATAATAAAGGCCCCTTGTCGAGTATAACAAAGTCCCCTGATCGAATGTAACAAAAGTCCCCTAATCGAGTATAACAAAGTCCCCTAATCGAGTATAAAAATGTCCTCTGGACCAGTGTAACAAAGTCCCCTGATCTAGTATAAAAAAGTCCCCTTGCCCAGAATAACAAAGTCCCTAGATCGAGCATACCAAAGACCCCTGATCGATTATAACAAAGTCCCCTTGTCGAGTATAGCAAAGGGCCCTGATCGAGTAAGACAAAGTCCCCTGATCGAGTATAACAAAGTCCCCTGATCGAGTATAACAAAACCCCTTGGATGAGTATAACAAAGTTTCCTAATCTCCCCAGATCGAGTATAACAAAGTCCCCTGCTACAGTATAACAAAGTCCCCTGATCGAGTATAACATATCCCCTGATCGAGTATAACAACGTCTCCTGGCCCAGTTTAACAAAGTCCCCAGATCGAGCATAACAAAGTCCCCTAATCGATTATAACAAAGTCCCCTGGTCGAGTATAACAAAGGGCCCTGATCGAGTAAGACAAAGTCCCCTCATCGAGTATAACCTAGTCCTCTGATGCTAGTATAACAAAGCCCCTTGGACGAGTATAACAAAGTCCCCTGAACCGAGTATAACAAAGTCCACTGATCGAGTACAACATATCCCCTGATCGAGTATAACAAGTCCCTGTTGGAGTATATTAAAGTCCCCTGGTCGAGTATAACAAAGTTTTCTAATCGAGCATAACAAAGGCCCCTGGTCGAGTATAACAAAGTCCTCTGATCAAGTATAACAAAGTCCCCTGATCGAGAATAACAAAGTCCCCTAATCAAGTATAACAAAGTCCCCTGATCGAGTATAACAAAGTCCCCTGATCGAGCATAACAAAGACCCCTCATCGAGTATAGCAAAGTCCATCGGTCAAATATAGGAAAGTCCACTGATCGAAAGGCGACAAAGTCCCCTGATCAAGTATAAAAAGTCCTTGGTCGAAAGATAACAAAGTCCCCTGATCGAAATAACAAAGTCCCTAGTCGAGTATAAAACCCCCCATCAAGTATAAATAAAGGCCTCAATCGAGTATAACAAAGTCCCCTGATTGAGAATAAACCTCTAATGAGTATACAAAGTCCTCCTGGTTGAGAGCACAGTCCTGTGATCGAGTATAACATATCCTGATAGATTATAACAAGTCCTCTGGTCGAGTATAAAAAGTCCCCTAATCGAGTATAACAAAGTCCCTGGTCGAGTATAAATAAAGTCCTGGTTCGAGTCTAACAAAGTCCCCTTATCGAGTATAACAAATTCCCCTTATCGAGTATAACAAAGTCCCCATATCGAGTATAACAAAGTCCCCTAATCGAGTATAATAAAGGCCCTTTGTCGAGTATAACAAAATCCCCTGATCGAGTGTAACAAAAGTCGCCTAATCGAGTATAACAAAGTCCCTAATCGAGTATAAAAATGTCCTCTGGACCAGTGTAACAAAGTTCCCTGATCGAGTATAAAAAAGTCCCCTTGCCCAGAATAACAAAGTCCCTAGATCGAGCATACCAAAGACCCCTGATCGATTATAACAAAGTCCCCTGGTCGAGTATAGCAAAGGGCCCTGATCGAGTAAGACAAAGTCCCCTGTTCGAGTATAACAAAGTCCCCTGATCGAGTATAACAAAACCCCTTGGATGAGTATAACAAAGTTTCCTAATCGAGGATAACAAAGTCCCCACATCGAGTATAACAAAGTCCCCTGCTACAGTATAACAAAGTCCCCTGATCGAGTATAACATATCCCCTGATCGAGTATAACAACGTCTCCTGGCCCAGTTTAACAAAGTCCCCAGATCGAGCATAACAAAGTCCCCTAATCGATTATAACAAAGTCCCCTGGTCGAGTATAACAAAGGGCCCTGATCGAGTAAGACAAAGTCCCCTCATCGAGTATAACCTAGTCCTCTGATGCTAGTATAACAAAGCCCCTGGACGAGTATAACAAAGTCCCCTGAACCGAGTATAACAAAGTCCCCTGATCGAGTACAACATATCCCCTGATCGAGTATAACAAGTCCCTGGTGGAGTATATTAAAGTCCCCTGGTCGAGTATAACAAAGTTTTCTAATCGAGCATAACAAAGGCCCCTGGTCGAGTATAACAAAGTCCTCTGATCAAGTATAATAAAGTCCCCTGATCGAGAATAACAAAGTCCCCTAATCAAGTATAACAAAGTCCCCTGATCGAGTATAACAAAGTCCCCTGATCGAGTATAACATATCCCCTCATCGAGTATAACAAAGTCCCCTGGTCGAGTATAACAAAGTCCCCTCAACGAGTATAGCAATATCCATCGGTCAAATATAGGAAAGTCCACTGATCGATTAATGACAAAGTCCCCTGATCAAGTATAAAAAAGTTCCCTGGTCGAGTATAACAAAGTCCCCTGATCGAGTATAACAAAGTCCCCTGGTCGAGTATAACAAAAACCCCTCATCAAGTATAACAAAGGCCCCTAATCGAGTATAACAAAGTCCCCTGATTGAGTATAACAAAGTCCCCTGATCGAGTATAACAAAGTCCTCCGGTTGAGTATAACAAAGTCCCGTGATCGAGTATAACATATCCCCTGATAGTGTATAACAAAGTTATCTGGTCGAGTATAAAAAAGTCCCCTAATCGAGTATAACAAAGTCCCCTGCTCGAGTATAACAAATGCCCCTGATCGACTATAACAAAGGGCCTTCATCGAGTATAAGAAAGTCCATTGGTCAAGTATAAAAAGTCCCCTGGTCGAGTATAACAAAGTCCCCTCATCGTGTATAACAAAGTCCCCTGGTCGAGTATAGCAAAGTCCCATGATCAAGTATAACAAAGCCTTCTGATCGAGTATAACAAAGTCCCCTGATCGAATATAACAAAGCCCCCTGCACGAGTATAAGAAAGTCCTCTGATCGAGTATAACAAAGTCTCCTCATCGAGTATTACAAAGGCCCCTCATCGAGTCCAAAAAAGGCCCCTAATCAAGTATAACAAAGTCCCCTGATCGAGTATAACAAAGTCCCCTAATCGAGTATAACAAAGCCCCCTGGACGAGTATAACAAAGTTCCCTGATCGAGTATAACAAAGTCCCCTGGTCCAGTATAACAAAGTCCCCTGATCGAGTATAACATATCCCCTAATCGAGTATTACAAAGTCTCCTGGCCCAGTATAACAAAGTCCCCAGATCGAGCGTAACAAAGTCCCCTGATCGACTATAACAAAGTCCCCAGGTCGAGTATAACAAAGGCCCTGATCGAATGAGACAAAGTCCCCTGATCGAGTATAACAAAGTCCCCTGATCGAGTATAACAAAGCTCCCTGGACGAGTATAACAACAACCCCTGATCGTGTATAACAAAGTCCCCTGATCGAGTATTACATATCCCCTGATCGAATATAACAAAGTCCCTGGTGGAGTATAACAAAGTCCCCTGATCGAGTATCACAAAGGCCACTAATCGAGTATAACAAAGTCTCCTGATCGAGTATAACAAAGGCCCCTGGTCGAGTATAACAAAGTCCCTTGATCGAGTGTAACAAAAGTCCCCTGATCAAGTATAACAAAGTCCCCTGATCGAGTATAAAAATGTCCCCTGGTCCAGTGAAACAAAGTACCCTGATCGAGTATAAAAAAGTTCCCTGGCCCAGTATAACAAAGTCCCTAGATCGAGCATACCAAAGTTCCCTGATCGAGTATAACAAAGTTCCCACATCAAGTATAAAAAAGTTCCCTAATCGAGTATAACAAAGCCCCTGGTCCAGTATAACAAAGTCCCCTGATCAAGTATAACATATCCCCTGATAGAGTATAACAACGTCTCCTGGCCCAGTTTAACAAAGTCACCAGATCGAGCGTAACAAAGTCCCCTAATCGATTATAACAAAGTCCCCTGGTCGAGTATAACAAAGGCCCCTGATTGAGTAAGACAAAGTCTCCTGATCGAGCATCACAAATTCCCCTGAACCGAGTATAACAAAGTCCCCTGATCGAGTAAAACATATCCCCTGATCGAGTATAAAAAACCCTGGTGGAGTATAACAAAGTCCCCTGGTCGAGTAAAACAAAGTTTTCTAATCGAGTATAACAAAGGACCCTGGTTGAGTATAACAAAGTCCTCTGATCAAGTATAACAAAGTCCCCTAATCGAGTAAAACAAAGTCCCCTGATCGAGTATAACATATCCCCTGATCGAGTATAACAAAGTCCTCTGGTCGAGTATAACAAAGACCCCTGAACGAGTATAACAAAGTCCCCTGGTCGTGTATAACAAAGTCCAGTGATCGAGTATAACAAAGGCCCCTCATCGAGTATAGCAAAGTCCATTGGTCAAATAGAGAAAAGTCCACTGATCGAGTATGACAAAGTCCCCTGATCATGTATAAAAAAGTCCCCTCGTCGAGTATAACAAAGCCCCCTGATCGATTATAACAAAGTCCCCAGATCGAGCATAACAATGTCCCCTAATCGATTACAACAAAGTCCCCTGTTCGAGTATAACAAAGGGCCCTGATCGAGTAAGACAAAGTCCCCATTGAGCATAACAAAGTCCCCTAATCGATTATAACAAAGTCCCCTGGTCGAGTATAACAAAGTCCCTTGATCGAGTATCACAAAGTCCATTGGTCAAATATAGGAAAGTCCACTGATCGAGTATAACAAAGTCCCAGATCGCGCATAACAAAGACCCCTGATCGATTATAAAAAGTTCCCTGGTCGAATATAGCAAAGGGACTGATCGAGTAAGACAAAGTCCCCTGATCGAGTATAACACAGTCCCCTAATCGAGTATAACAAAGCCCCCTGGGCGAGTATAACAACGTTCCCTGATCGAGTATTACAAAGTCTCATGGCCCAGTATAACAAAGTCCCCTCGAGTATAAAAAAGGCCCTGATCGAGTAAGACAAAATCCCCTGATCGAGTATAACAAAGTCCCCTAATCGAGTATGATAAAGCCGCCTACTCGAGTATAACAAAGTCCCCTGGTCGAGTGTAGCAAAGTCCACTGAAGGAGTATAACAAAGCCTCCACATCGAGTATAAGAAAGTCCCCTGATCGAGTATAACAAAGCCGCTTAATCGAGTATAACAAAGTCCCCTGGTCGAGTATAGCAAAGTCTCCTGTTCGAGTCTAACAAAGTCCCCTTATCGAGTATAACAAATTCCCCTTATCGAATATAACAAAGTCCCCTTATCGAGTATAACAAAGTCCCCTAATCGAGTATAACAAAGGTCCCTGGTCGAGTATAACAAAGTTCCCTGATCGAGTGTAACAAAAGTCACCTGATCGAGAATAACAAAGTCCCATAATCAAGTATAAAAATATCCCCTGGTCTAGTGTAACAAAGTCCCCTGATCGAGTATAACAAAGTCCCCTAATCAAGTATGACAAAGTCCCCTGATCAAGTATAACAAAGGCCCCTCATAGAATATAACAAAGTCCATTGGTCAAATATAGGAATGTCCACAGATCGAGTATGACAAAGTCCCCTGATCATGTATAAAAAAGTCCCCTGGTCGAGTATAGCAATGTCCCCTGGTCGAGTATAACAAAGTCGCTTGATCGAGTGTAACAAAAGTCCCCTGATCAAGTATAACAAAACTCCCCTGATCGAGTAAAACAAAGTCCCCTAATCAAGTAAAAAATTTCCCTTGGTCCAGTGTAACAAAGTCCCCTGATCGAGTATAACAATTTCCCCTAATCAAGTATAACAAAGTCCCCTGATCAAGTATAACAAAGGCCCCTCATAGAGTATAACAAAGTCCATTGGTCAAATATAGGAAAGTCCACAGATCAAGTATGACAAAGTCCCCTGATCAGGTATAACAAAGCCCCCTGATCGAGTATAACATATCCTCTGATCGAGTATAACAAAGTCCTCTGGTCGAATATGACAAAGGCCCCTGGTCGAGTATAACAAAGTCCCTTGATCGAGTGTAACAACAGTCCCCTGATCATGTATAACAAAACTCCCCTGATCGAGTAAAACAAAGTCCCCTAATCAAGTATAAAAATGTCCCCTGGTCCAGTGTAACAAAGTCCCCTGATCGAGTATAAAAAAGTCCCATGGTCGATTATAGCAAGTCCCCTGGTCGAGTATAACAAAGCCCCCTCATCGAGTATAACAAAGGCCACTAATCGAGTATAACAAAGTCCCCTGATCGAGTATAACAAAGTCCCCTTTAGAGTATAACAAAGTCCCCTGATCGAGTATAACAAAGTCCCCTAGTTGAGTATAACAAAGTCCCTTGATCAAGTATAACATATTCCCTGATTGTGTATAACAAAGTCCTCTGGTCGAGTATAAAAAAGTCCCCTGATCGAGTATAACAAAGTCCCCTTGTCGAGTATAGCAAAGTCCCCTCATCGAGTATAACAAAGGCCCCTTATCGAGTATAACAAAGTCCATTGGTCAAGGATAAAAAAGTCCCCTTATCGAGTATAACAAAGTCCCCTAACAGAGTATAACAAAGGCCCCTGGTCGAGTATAACAAAGTCCCCTGATCGAGTGTAACAAAAGTCCCCTGATCGAGTATAACAAAGTCCCCTGATCGAGTATAAAAATGTCCCCTGGTCCAGTGTAACAAAATGCCCTGATCGAGTATAAAAAAGTTCCCTGGACCAATATAATAAAGTCCCTAGATCGAGCATACCAAAGTCCCCTGATCCTTTATAACAAAGTCCCCCGGTAGAGTAGAGCAAAGGGCCCTGATCGAGTAAGACAAAGTCCCCTGATCGAGTATAACAAAGTCCCATGATCGAGTATAAAAAAGCCCCCTAGACGAGTATAACAAAGTCGTCTGGTCGAGTATAACAAAGTCCCCTAATCGAGTATAACAAAGTCCCCTGGTCGACTATAGCAAAGTCCCCTGGTCGAGTATAACAATGCCTCCTCATCGAGTATAACAAAGTCCCCTAATCAAGTATAACAAAGTCCCCTAATCGAGTATAACAAAGACCCTGGTCGAGTATAACAAAGTCCCTTAATCGAGTATAACAAAGTCCCCTGGTCGACTATAGCAAAGTCCCCTGGTCGAGTATAACAAAGGCCCCTCATCCAGTATAACAAACTCCATTGGTCAAGTATAAAAAAGTTCCCTGGTCGAATTATAACAAAGTCCCCTTATCGAGTATAACAAAGTCCCCTTTTCGAGTATAGCAAAGTCCCCTGATGGAGTATGACAAAGCCTCCTGATCGAGTATAACAAAGTCCCCTAATCGAGTATAACAAAGCCCCCTGTTCGAGTATAACGAAGTCCCCTGGTCGAGTATAGCAAAGTCCCATCATCGAGTATAACAAAGCCTCCTGATCGAGTATAACAAAGTCCCCTGATCGAGTATAACAAAGTCCCCTGTTCGAGTCTAACAAAGTCCCCTTATCGAATATAACAAATTCCCCTTATCGAGTATAACAAAGTCCCCTTATCGAGTATAACAAAGTCCCCTAATCGAGTATAACAAAGGCCCCTGGTCGAGTATAACAAAGTTCCCTGATCTTGTGTAACAAAAGTCCCCTGATCGAGAATAACAAAGTCCCCTAATCGAGCATAAAAATGTCCCCTGGTTCAGTGTAACAAAGTCCCCTGATCGAGTATAACAAAGTCCCCTAATCAAGTATAACAAAGTCCCCTGATCGAGTTTAACAAAGTCGCCTGATCGAGTATAACATATCCTCTGATCGAGTATAACAAAGTCCTCTGGCCGAGTATGACAAAGTCCACTGATCGAGTATAACAAAGTCCCCTGGTCGAGTATAACAAAGTCCCCTGATCGAGTATTACCAAGGCCCCTCATTGAGTTTAGCAAAGTCCATTGGTTAAATATAGGAAAGTCCACTGATCGAGTATAACAAAGTCCCAGATCGAGCATAACAATGTCCCCTGATCGATTATGAGAAAGTCCCCTGTCCAGTATAAAATAAAGTCTCTGGATCAAGCAGGGTATCCTGATAGAGAGTAACAACGTCTCCTGGACCAGTATAACAAAGTCCCAGATCGAGCATAACAATGTCCCCTGATCGATTATGAGAAAGTCCCCTGGTCGAGAATAGCAAAGGGCCCTGATCGAGTAAGACAAAGTCCCCTGATCGAGCATAACAAAGTCCTCTGGCTCAAGTATAACAAAGCCCTGACGAGTATAACAGTCCCCTGAACGAAAGTATACAAAACCCTTGATCGAGCAAAGTATACATCCCCTGATCGAGTATAAAAAGTCCCTAGAGTATAACAAAAGTACCCTTGTCGAGGTAGCAAAGTCCCTCATCGAGAGCAAAAGCCAGCCTCATCGAGTATACAAAGTCTTGACTGCTTATAACAAAGTCCCCTAACTGAGTATGGGCAAAGTCCCCTAATAGAGTATAACAAAGGCCTCTGGTCGAGTATAACAAAGTCCCCTGATCGAGTGTAACAAAAGTCCCCTGATCGAGTATAACAAAGTCCCCTGATCGAGTATAAAAATGTCCCCTGGTCCAGTGTAACAAAGTGCCCTGATCGAGTATAAAAAAGTTCCCTGGCCCAGTATAATAAAGTCCCTAGATCGAGCATACCAAAGTCCCCTGATCGTTTATAACAAAGTCCCCCGGTCGAGTATAGCAAAGGGCCCTGATCGAGAAAGACAAAGTCCCCTGATCGAGTATAACAAAGTCCCATGATCGAGTATAAAAAAGCCCCCTAGACGAGTATAACAAAGTCGTCTGGTCGAGTATAACAAAGTCCCCTAATCGAGTATAACAAAGTCCCCTGGTCGACTATAGCAAAGTCCCCTGGTCGAGAATAACAAAGCCTCCTCATCGAGTATAACAAAGTCCCCTAATCGAGTATAACAAAGTCCCCTAATCGAGTATAACAAAGAGATCCTGGAATGATATAAAGTCCCTTTATACCGAGTAGCAACAAAGTCCCCTGGTTACCTATAGCAATCCCCGGTCGAGTATAACAAAGGCCTCATCGAGTATAACAAACCCATTGGTCAAGTATAAAGTTCCCTGCCTGAGGCACAAAGTCCTCGTAACTATATAACAAAGCCCTTTTCGAGAGCAGAAAGTCCCCTGATGGAGGCGAGACAAAGCTCCTGATCGAGTATAACAAAGTCCTCGAATCGAGTATAACAAAGCCCCCTGTTCGAGTATAACGAAGTCCCCTGGTCGAGTATAGCAAAGTCCCCTCATCGAGTATAACAAAGCCTCCTGATCGAGTATAACAAAGTCCCCTGATCTAGTATAACAAAGTCCCCTGTTCGAGTCTAACAAAGTCCCCTTCTCGAGTATAACAAATTCCCCTTATCGAGTATAACAAAGTCCCCTTATCGAGTATAACAAAGTCCCCTAATCGAGTATAACAAAGGCCCCTGGTCGAGTATAACAAAGTTCCCTGATCGAGTGTAACAAAAGTCCTCTGATCGAGAATAACAAAGCTCCCTAATCGAGCATAAAAATGTCCCCTGGTTCAGTGTAACAAAGTCCCCTGATCGAGTATAACAAAGTCCCCTAATCAAGTATAACAAAGTCCCCTGATCGAGTTTAACAAAGTCGCCTGATCGAGTATAACATATCCTCTGATCGAGTATAACAAAGTCCTCTGGCCGAGTATGACAAAGTCCCCTGATCGAGTATAACAAAGTCCCCTGGTCGAGTATAACAAAGTCCCCTGATCGAGTATAACCAAGGCCCCTCATCGAGTTTAGCAAAGTCCATTGGTCAAATATAGGAAAGTCCACTGATCGAGTATAACAAAGACCCCTGATCGTGTATAACAAAGTCCCCTGATCAAGTATTACATATCCCCTGATCAAATATAAGAAAGTCCCTGGTTGAGTATAAGAAAGACCCCTGATCGAGTGTAACAAAAGTCCCCTGATCAAGAATAACAAAGTCCCCTGATCGAGTATAAAAATGTCCCCTGTTCAAGTGTAACAAAGTCCCCTGATCGAGTATAAAAAAGTTCCCTGGCCCAGTATAACAAAGTCCCAAGATCGAGCATACCAAAGTTCCCTGATCGAGTATAGCTGGTCGAGTATGACAAAGTCCCCTGATAGAGTATAACAAAGTCCCCTGGTTGAGTATAACAAAGTCCCCTGATCGAGTATATCATATCTCCTGATTGAGTATAACAAAGTCCTCTGGTCGAGTATAAAAAAGTCCCCTGATCGAGTATAACAAAATCCCATGGTCGATTATAACAAAGCCCCCTCATCGAGTATAACAAAGGCCCCTCATCGAGTATAACAAAGTCCATTGGTCAAGTATAAAAAAGATCCCTGGTCGAGTATAACAATGTCCCCTAATCGAGTATAACAATGTCCCCTGGTCGAGTATAGGAAAGTCCCCTGATCGAGTATAACAAAGCCTCCTGATCGAGTATAACAAAGTCCCATGATCGAGTATAACAAAGCCCAATGCTCGAATATAACAAAGTCCCCTGGTCGAGTCCAAA